>NC_040012.1:1392345-1437312 GCF_000972845.2 Larimichthys crocea
CAGTTAGCTTGTCTTTACAGCTAGTGCTAACGCGCTAGCTCTCTTGTCTTTGGCGCACTACAATTAATATACCATATTAACATTAGCTGTATTCTGTTGACTAAAAATTATGGGCTAGCACTGACGTGCTAGCACTTAACATTAGCATGTATTCTTAGTGACTGAAAATGAGTGGCTAGCACTAACGTGCTAGCAATTAACATTAGCATGTTAGCATTAACATGTTAGCAATGATCATGTATTTAATTCTTAGTGGCTAATGTTAATTAACTTTAGCAGGGTTAACATTAACATGTTAGCAATGATCATGTATTTCATTCTTAGTGGCTAAGTGCTAATAGCTTTAGCAGTTAACAATAACATGTTACATGATTCATGTATTTAATTCTTAGTGGCAAATGCTAATTAACATTAGCATGTTAACACTACATGTAAGCAATATCATGTACTTAATTCCTAGTGGCTAATGTTAATAACATTAGCATGTTAATTAACATGTTAGCAATGATCCATGTATTTAATTCTCCGGCTAAATGCTCATTGCTAGCGCACGGCTAACAATTAACATTAACATTGTTTAGAAATTAAGTATTTAATCTTTGTGGCTAGTGTAATTAACATTAGCATGTTAGCATTAGCAGTAGAAAGTACAGTATTTGTATATTGTGGCCTAATGATTAATTGCTACGGGTGAAGCACAGTTAGCTTGTCTTTACAGCTAGTGCTAACGCGCTAGCTACTCTGCTGTCTTTGGCGCACTAACAATTAATATTACCATATTAACATTAGCATGTATTCTTAGTGACTAAAAATTATGGGCTAGCACTGACGTGCTAGCACTTAACATTAGCATGTTAATTAGCATGTTCTCTAGTGACTGAAAATGAGTGGCTAGCACTAACGTTCTAGCAATTAACATTAGCATGTTAGCATTAACATGTTAGCAATGATCATGTATTTAATTCTTAGTGGCTAATGTTAATTAACTTTGCAGGTTAAATTAACATGTTAGCAATGATCATGTATTTCATTCTAGTGGCTATATGCTAATTAGCTTTAGCAGGTTAACATTCATGTTAACATGATCATGTATTTAATTCTTAGTGGCTAATAGGGATGTAACGATACACTCAACTCACGACTCGATTCGAGTCACGATTTTTTGTACACGATACGATTTTTTCACGATTTATTTAAAATCAAAATAAGCTACAGACAAATTATGACCAAATAAAATTATCTTTTTATTTGTAGGAAAAAAACCTCTCTTTACAGAAACTCTCAAACAGTTTGTGTTCTTATTAGGGCTGCCAGCAAGCAGCTGATCTGACCATTACTTTCAGCTTGAAGTATGAGCTAACTGAAAATAAAAAACAAACAGATGATAGCTCATTTACCCTTTAATGAGAGTCCACGGCCCCGGGCGGAAACGGCGAGGTCCGGCGCTGTAAAACACAGACCGGTCGCGTCGTGTTGGTGTGTGTGTTTGTGTTTGTGTGTGAGAGAGAGGAGAGAGAGAGAGAGAGGAGAGGGACTGTGTGTGTGTGTGTGTGTGTGTGTGTGTGTGTTGTTTGTGTGTGAGTGAGAGAGAGAGAAGAGAGAGACGAGAGAGCTGAGACGTGTGTGTGTGTGTGTGTGTGTGTTTGTGTGTGTTTGTGTGTGAGAGAGAGGAGAGAGAGACTGTGTGTGTGTGTGTGTGTGTGTGTGTTGTGTGTGTTGTGTTTTGTGTGTTGTTTGTGTGTGTGAGAGAGGAGAGAGAGAGGAGAGAGAGAGAGCGAGAGAGAGAGACTATGTTAGCGGTTAGCTGTCTTTACAGCTAGCGCTAATGTGCTAGCTGCTCTGCTGTCTCTGTCGGCCATTTTACACAGACAAGTTCAAATGAAGCCATAACTGCTCAAATGGCCACGGGCTTCTGCAACTGTTGTCAGTGTTGGAACGGCAGTTGAAAATCCTGACAGACAGAGGGGAAAATGCTGAGACCAGCCCTCGAAGAGGAGGGCTCTGTGGCCAAACCGTATTTCCAATCATTGAACCGACATAACTGGGGGTATCGCACCATCGCATGCCCTTCCTGATCGTTTTACATAGTTATTTTGTGTCGATAAATGAAGAGAACGTGCCCTCAGGAGCAAGAGAGGAACGTTACTTCTGCCTTCCTTAAGAAAATTTCCCTCCTTTTTTAACATGGGAGTGAATGAGGCTGAGGATGGGAGTACTCGATCAGTTAGCCTGTATGGAGCCAAAACTATGAAAGAGACAGCTTCAACAGTGTTATCACTGCGATCACCTCGAATTTTTCTACATTTGAGGGGATAATCATGTCTGTAGTGGGACATTTGAGGCCACGGTAGTCGAATACGTTTTATTTTTTCACTGATTTTTCTCCCTGCTCCTCACTCAAGCTGATGATGTCATCCACTCTAGCTCAAACATTCCACCACATACACACCCATTATAAACCCAGAAATTTGACTAAAAACCTGCTCAACTTTGAGCCTTGATAGTTTAAAAACGGATAAAAGCTGTCGATGAGTGTCGTGAATCCCTGAAGATAAGGGAAGCATACCTCCGTTTTAAAGTTCAAATGCAGTCTCTCGGTTAAAGTATGCCAGAGCAGTTCATTGTTGAAAATGTCTGTTGAAATGTACTTTTTTTCAGGCCTCCCCAGTCATTCCTTATGGGAAATTTTTCGCAGTTTTTCCAGAATAAATTCGCGAAAAACACGCGAATCTCTTAGAAAAGTATAGCACTCGATTCGGGATCAAGACGCCCGTTTTGATATATAATTTGTTGGGGTCCTCTCACCGCTGCGGGCCGCATTCATGTTCGAAAAAGGGCGGAAAAGAAATGAATAATTAAATAATGCCATGAAAACACGCCGAAGAAACAATAGTTGACGAGTGCCTACGGCACTCGTCAACTACTCCCAGAGCTTGCTAGCTCTGTGAGTAGTTGACGAGTGTCGTAGGCACTCGTCACTAATAAAGATTTGGATAACATTAGTGTGGGAGCCCTTAGGGCACCCACACCAACTAGAAAATTTCAAAGGAAATTTTGAGTGTGCGTGACTCTGGCCCCGTCGTCCCCATGCATTATTATATAGCATGTCTTGGTCTGCCATTTTAGACAGACAAGTTCAAATGAAGTGCCAAGAACTACTAAAATGGCCGCCGCTCGGCTTCTGCCTGCTGGCCCCTCCCCCGTCTCCTCCTTCAAGCAGGCTGAGGTTGCCAAGCAACCAGGACCTAATCAACAGCAGCTAATCTGCACCTGTTAAAATGTCAGTTACAAATCCTGACAGAGACTGAGAGAAAATGCTGAGACCTTCCCTCCAAGAGGAAGGATTTCTGACCAAACTGTATTTCCAATCATTGAACCGGCTTAACCGCAAGCAGGATGAGCCCTTCCTGATCGTCTACATAGTCGTTTTGTGTCGATAAATGAAGAAATGCGCCCTTAGGAGCAATTGAGAGAAACGTTACTTCTGCTTTCTTCCAGAAAATTTCCCGCCTTTTTTAACATGGGAGTATATGAGGCTGAGGATGGGAGTTGCTGCCGCATATTTGCGTGTCACGCCAAAACTATATATCTGACAGGTTTAGCAGGCGAATGTGAGTGAGACGACAAATTTTCCTACGTTTCTATGTATAAATCATGTATGTAGCTGTGCATTTGAGGCCACAATCGCAGTTTACAAATTTATTTTTCGACGACTTTTTCTCTCCTTCTCCACTCTGGTGATTACATCACGCAGCTAGCAACTAGCTCTCCAAAGTTCTCGCAATACACAACCATTCATTTTTTGGTGTGGTTTTTGGTGATTTTTGGCAAAACCGTTTGCCGAAACTCTTAGAAACGTCATAGCCATCGATTCCTGGCCGAGCCGGTCGTTTTGATACCCGTTTTGTGTATGTGCGACAAAAACTCTGGGAGGAGAAGCGAACCGAAAAAAACACGGAACAAACGGAAGACGAAGAATAAGCCCGAGAGGTTTTAAAGAGCGTGCTCCTTCAGGCACACTCAATTAAATCATCGACAGCATGCTGTATTTAATCATTCTTTACTTGCCTACGTGTCATCAAAATCTCATTAAGGCTGCTCTGTCTTATGTGGTGTTTATGACATCTATTTAGAGTTGAGTAATCTGGAACATTTTATTAGTTCAGCACTTTTTTCACTTTACAGTTAATCTGGTGCAGCGTTAAATGTTTCATTTTGTGAGTGTGGGCTATGTGAAATGAGCACACTGTGTGTAACCCTGGCTTCATAATCACTAACAATGCTAACTTAGTTCATAGTAAGTATAACTGATACCTGGAATCAAGTAACGGGAACTTATTTTCAAGACTTATCAGAGTGTCAAACTTCCTTGCTTCGTTTTCTCGAAGCAGTCATCTTTTTGTCTGGTCTCTCTATAAATATGAAGTAGTATCTCTGGGCACCCACGGTCTGCTACAAGTAAGGATGAATCCAAAAGTTTAAAAAATAAACTGTGCTCTCCTCTTACCAGTACATTTCTCCATATCAGATTACTTCCTCCATGACGCAAGTTTGACGTATTTGTTTTGCAATGATCTGTTGTTTAAAAAAAAAAAAAAAAAAACTACAAAAAAAAATTGCCGTCATCAATCAAAGGAATTGATCAGCTCAGAGGAATACCATTCTAGAACACCAGTTCTTTATCCTCATCCCTCACCCTGGCTTGTTCATAAGTATTTAGTAGCATTGGTTAAATTGGCATATTGTCTGCCATATGCTGACTCCAGGTGAAACGGTTAGTCTAATCATTTTTCAGTATATCCTCAATTCACCCCAAAGGATCACAGCTCTACTTTGTTAGATTTTCATTTGAGAGTCTGTTGAAGGTCTTGCCCTTTGTAAGAAGACAAAGGTCAATCCAAAGTACATACATTTAGTCTGTCTGTCTGACTGTATGTACTTTGGATTGGCCAGGATATTTGATTGGAAAATGGCACTAAATAAACCTACAGGCCATGCTAATTGAGTCCAAAAGGCCAAATTTGGAGTTCCATACCTCCCACTACAGCAATGCCGGATGACTCCATCATCACTTGTTTGATGTATTCTCTGTTCCACTGTGCACCTGCTGATGACTTCAGATTTTGTGATTCATTCACGACCAGCATATTTCTGGTATATGAAAATCAGTTCAGGACACATTTGTTGATTCAGGGTCAAACATTCAAAAATAGCGACAAGGTTTGGGAAGAGGCCATGCTGCTTGATGCAAATCAATCCTCAATCTCACTTGACAGTCATAGTAGAAAGCAGGTGTGTCTAGACTGCATCATGCTTATTAGATGTTTTTGTTTATCTATGTTTTCTATGTTACCTATGGCCTTAGGTTAGCATGAGCAAGCTTTTATAGATACCAATGTCACGGACTGCACTGTAAATTGTGTGCTTCTTTTTTCATCTGTGCGTGTCTCTGGACTTGACGAGTGACCCCGTGCTATATCTGAGCACACCCTGCAATCTGTCAGGGATGAGTACTTAACTGGTCTGCTAGCCAGTTGTTGAGAGAGAAGGATACATTAATCTGATGATTAACTGTGCGTGCCGCTTCTGCCAAATGCTTAGCAACTGCAGAGCACCAGCCCATTCTCCTGAAACAATATAACCAGATTACCCTGTGATACTACAGCAGTGGAGTTCACAGTAGTATGAGCTTTTCTTTCCAAGGTGCTTTGGCTTTCAATCTGTTCTTTACACACATTTGCTGGCAGTTTGAACTGGTTACTGGATAAAGAGAAGGAAAAAATATGACTACCGGTATACAAATAGGTTGACAGAGTTGTTGGGTAATTCTTGTTGTGTAAGTCCTGTCAATTGTCAGTCAAGCTGAAAGCAAAGCTTGTTTTCCAGCAAAACACTGAACAGTCAGTTCTGTAATATTTTCTGTCTGATTTGTAGATTTTCTTTTAATCTGTCACAGATTTTCCGGTAATACCGTGCTTTACTCGTATTGTTTAATGTTAATGTGTCTTTTGTGACCTGGCAACATTAGCCCACGTTTATCACTTCATTTTTGAAGTAGGCTGTGCAATACACAAAGTAGTCTTTTTCAGTCAGACCTCAATTTCAGCTGTTGCTACACCTGACTGGATGAACGCACTGATAACTGACAGACTGACAGACTCTGCTCTTTCCTTTGGATTTTTAACTTTGGAAAATTCATTTTAGTGCTTCACATGCATCAAATGAAGTTGCAAAATAAAGTTTAGTAACATTGAGAACAATTTATTTATGTGATCATGTCATTGTCTGTGGCAGTATTTCACAAACTAAGGACCCAAACTGGGTTGTGGAAAGGGTAGAAAAGAGAACAATATTCTTCTATTAACAAGGAATATGAAAGGGCTCTGTGCATACTCGTAGAACTGGAGTTACATCCAATAACTTTGATTTTATGTCACACTGGTTTATGTGTGAGCAGCCTGTCTTCTTTGATTCTTGCAAACCTTGACCTGAAAGTGTGTTCACTCTCTCTGGTAACGCAGAGTGTGACTTCGTTTGATTACCTCACTCTCAGTTGTGTACATGATGTCGAAATGAAAATACAAGATAGAGTCTATAAATGTTAGGTTTAAAATGCAGAGGAGAGGCCTCAACATGTTTTTATGTGGGGAGTAATGAGAGCTTAAAAAATGAACAAATTGGACAGATATCTCCAAACAAAGCATTCTCTGTTCTCAGCCAGTCAAAATATGTTTTTCCTCTACCAAAAAAGAGACTTTGGAGGGAGGCACACTGTTTTGAAAGTCTGTTTGTCTAGCATTGCAATAATTTGTTTAGTGTGTCTGGTGACTAGTGTATTTCTTTATCAGTAGTTTATAAACGTAAATGTTATGGCAATTCATGATGTATTTTTGTTTGTTTTGGTCTTGAGCTGAAAGACTTTGGGAACCAGTGATCTGAAATAAAACTCATTGGTCTGTCACCATCGTGTCAGGCTTAGTCAACTCTTTAGGAAATATTTCCAGATTTAAATCTGCAGAAACTGAGCTCAAGAGATGTTTTCTCACATTGACCTTTCTCAAGAATCTATGCATACAGTCCAGTATTCTCCTTCTCTATATTACTACGTAATCATCACTGCTTACATAAAATACTCATGACCAGTGGTGACCATTATTTTTATAGTATCTCACAGTATTTATATATAATATATTTTTTACATGGTTGGTGGTTGATCAGTAGATATGATGCAGAAATGAATTTCAGTCTTGAGTGAACAAAGACCAATTTAGTCATGCTGTGGTGCTTATTGGACAACAACTTTTAGACTGAAGAGTCAACGGCTGTGTGCAGCGTGAGATCTCTGACACATAAATGAGGAATAGAAATATTTTTTAATGCATTTCTGCTTTTGAGGTGGCATGCATTGGATAAAGACTGACTGGGAAAATGGGGAAGACACAGAGAAAGGAATGAGACAGTTAATCGCGTCATGCTGAGGGCACATGAAGACTTTAGTGGGAGCATGTTGTGGTCTTCAGCAGCATTGTCTGTGTGGATGCTGGTTATTTTAGATAGAGGGGTTGAGAATTGATCGGTTTGTTAACAAGTTGTTGTCAGTGGCTGCATATTTTGTTGGCTGAGGTGGAGTCAAGACTGAAGCCTTATCAGCATGACACTTGGTGTGTCTGTGCATGGGCCCATGTTTTTGATGTTTGCACATATTTAGTCTGTACACATTTTATGGCCTTGTGTGTTTGTGTGTGCATACAAACACACACCCCATTGAAGGAAGTTTACAGCTTAGTCAGTCAGTCAGTAAACCTTCGCAAACACAGCAGTTAAAAACACAATAACTGGGTAAAGAGGGGAACTGTAGTTTGAAATAAGAGAAAGAGAAGAACAGGAATTGGGTTTAATAAACAGATGAGTGTCTTCTAAAATGCTTGTGCTTGTACCATCAAGATGTTTTTCTTTTGAGATCCTGTTTGGTGGCCAGGAAAAAAAAAGATTGATCCAACTTCTTTTTATCTTAAGTTTTTACTTGAAGTTTGTAGAATATGATGAATCTCTTGAGATTCTAGTGACGCTTAGTAGAAATCCTTATTTGCTTTGTTTTGTCATTCTCGCTAATTTAACCAAAAGTCTTTAAGTGTATATAAAGTTAAGAGACCAGCATGCATATAAATCCGAACAATCCATTTATCAAAGCAAGAAAGAGAAGTCATATTTATTGACACAAATGAAGTGATGTATATTTTTCTTTGAAATGAGCTCAAGCAAGAATTAATTGAACTCATAAAAACTGAGAAAGTGTCCGACTGTTCCCTTTTTTTTTAACAGTAGCTTACCTTCCTGAATGTTCAGTCAGAACCACAAAACCCTTTTTTTCTTTATTGTCTCCTGCTCTTGAGTGTGTTAGGGTTAATTGAGGCAGAGTCACATTAATAGATGTAGATAAATCTAATGGAATCAAATGGAATCATGTGGTGATCTGTAAAGACTGTCTTGGAAGCAGGTGAAGAAAAGTAAACAGTATTTCTCCTTTTTCTGTCCTCTCTTTAGGAACGCACCAGGTCCTTTGACAGCTTTAACATGAACACACTGGAGAGCTCCCTGATCGACATCATGAGGGCTGAACAGGACACTCTGAAAGGTGATGATGTCAGCTGTCAATCAAAAATGTAAAACTAAACAGACAGCAATAATAATAATAACAATACAGCTGTTTTAATTTTACACTACATTAAAGGCAGAGTACACAGTTAAATTCACTTAAAATGAGTTGTTATCAGTTGCAGAGTGTTATGGCAACATATTCTGCTCTTCTCTACTTTAATATGATTCAATATAAATGCTTACTCCATCTCTGAGAAGCTAGAGAAACTGCTCATACATTCACACTCACAATTCCTAAGTTCGCCTTCCTCCACAGGTCAGACAACTAGACATCATGTCTGCTTTTAGCTTTATGATAAACACTATAAAGAAAGGTTAGCCTGTGTCGCAATCAGCGCACACCTTCTTCCTCTTTTTCCTGCTTTGGATGAACAATAAACAAAACAACAGGCAGAGAAAACACTATCTATCTTTGTTGTTGTGCATGGTGCAATGAGTATGACCTCTTTCTCATGCATTTTGCGAAGGACATGCAGAGAGAATAGAGGTCTGATGGGAGCATAGTCTTTGTCTTTAAGAGGGGATTTGTGAGAGATGGAAGGACTCTCACTGATCTGAACCAAGGTTGATGGCCACCGTTAGTTTCTAGCTGCAGAGCCGATGTACGGTTGTTTCTGTCCACATAAATGCACATTGCTGTTACCTGTAGTTGTAGTTGTGGTTGTATCTCTTAATCTTACGTCAAATCAGAATAAGTATATTTTCCATATATTGCCATTAGGAAGGAAAAGAAGCATTTTGCTTGTTAGCAAAAACGTGTACTCTCAACTGCCACTTGATTAGGTTCACCGAAATAATCCCCCGGTAGAACTATTGAACTGTTGTTGTTTCCTCCGAAAGCCTTGAAAATAAATGCTAGATATTAATGATGTATGTAATTCTGGTAATTAATAACAACTTTGTACAATACAAAGCTCAAGACTTTATGCTCCATGTTTGGATACACTGGGAATGATTTTAAAATGATGGGCACTCCATGCACTTTAGAGAAATATAGGACAGGCGCTGTTACTTTTTTACTGTATTTATGTTATTCATTTATGTTGACAGGTGTGTCTCATTGATGGGGTAGACAAAATAGAAATAGGTACATCTAACTAGTGTTACTGAGTGTATAGTCCATATATAGTCCATGTATTATATATTACACTGCAAAAGATTATCATCTAATGGAAATTGGACCTTACTGACTTTGGTTATTGATTAATAGTGACAAGCCGATGTCCATTATTGACTGAATGGTGTTAGGAAACACTGGTCAATGGTAACCCAGAAATGTGTTACTGATTACAGCAGGTACTCAGTGTTGTTTTTTGTATTTATTTATTTTGGCCTTTTCAAGCTTTATTTTGACAGACAGCTGAAGGGTGACAGGAATGTGGGGAGAGAGAGATGGGGAATGACATGCAGGAAAGAGCCACAGGTTGGATTTGAACCCTGGGCTTCTGCAGCAAGCACTGAGTCTTCGTACATGGGGCGGCTGCTCTACCAACTGAGCTAAACGCCGCCCCAGTGTTGTTTATTGTTTTAGAGGGTATAACTGTCAGTAATACATAGTGCTTAGTTAGTTCAAATGGACTGTGGCTAATATTAGCTAGTAGTCGATGGGAAGTAGCTTGCAGGAGTAGTTCTGGTAGTGATCGCAGTTTGAAAGGAAACACTGGAGCTTGATTGGTTCTAGACAAGTATGATTCACCCAATTTTAGTTGCTTTTGACACTCTCAGTTAAAACTCTGTTTAAGTGACACAAAGTGCTGCAGGCGGAGATGGCTGCACGGTGTGTTTGTTTGTGACTGCTGTCTTTGAAGCTTTGTGTGCCCTTGCTTGCCTGGAATTGAATCCGACCAAAAAGTTTAGTTTCTCTCCTCAGAGCCCTTCTGCTTTCTAAATGTCAAGAAATAAAAATGAGCATTTCCATGCTCGCCCTCATAAAAGTGGGGAATTAAAGAGAATGTAGTGGTGTATGACACCATGGAATAAATACAGTCAGTCATATAATCAAGTGGTCTTAGGGATGGAATCTGCTATAAAACTTGTCCTGTCAATGACGTCCTTCTTTGTGTTCATGGTTCTATGTCTGTGGATTCAGTTATGTCATGCGTGTTTCTGGAAAATACTATGAATATATATACATTTAATTTCTAGCTGCTCTACCAACTGAGCTAAACACCACCACAGTGTTGTTTATTGTTTTAGAGGGTGTAACTGTCAGTAATACATAGTGCATAGTTAGTTCAAATGGACTGTAACTAATATTAGCTAGTCGTCAATGGGAAGTAGCTTGCAGGAGTAGATCTGGTAGTGATCGCAGTTTGAAAGGAAACACTGGAGCTTGATTGGTTCTAGACAAGGCCTTAAGTTGTCACATGTCTTAGGATGTTATCACAACACAAGGCATAATTCTTTATCCTTTCCTATATTTTAAGGTCATCCTACTTTAATGGGCTGAGTAGCAGAAATTTAGTTAACTTATGAGTTAACTAAAATGGCAGTGTAAAAAGGTTGTTTTCCTTTTCTAGTTTGCATGTACAGATGTAGCAACTTAAAAGTTCCCGTGTTTCCGTGACGGGACCGTGACGGGGCCGTGACTGGTCCTTGACAGGTCCTTGAACGGTCCTTGGCTGGCCCGTGACTGAAATGTAATCCCCCGCGATGACGTAGTCAGTGAGGCCCCGACTGGAAACACCCCTAAGAAGTCTGTGTGAAAACCAGCTGCAATGCCTCATTTGTTCACGGGGAGGAGCAGTGATGTTCCGCTCTCACCGTAGACGGTCTAAACTAAGACAAATCTGAACAGATACGCTGGGGTGAGCGGGTGACCCGATCAGCTGAGACAGAGCATAATCATGGATGTGGTTAGTGGTGCAAAGGATCATCATGATCCGTTCATATCGCCCCCCACAGCACCAAGTATTCCGCGGATCGGTTGATGGGGAAAAAAACTGTTGTGATAAGATAACACTGAGCCACCGCTGCAGCCGCAACTCCATGTCACGCACAACAACATCATGCCAACATAAACTTGTTATTAAAGAAAACTCTGCTTGCAACTGTTTTTTAAGAGTTATATCTGTGTGATACTTTCTGAAGCCTGCAGTATGAAACACGTTCGATTTCTGAGTATTCCTCTGAACGCCATAGTGGCCATATTGATAGTACAGTATACTGTACAGTATGATGGATACTGATGTCCAGCTGTGGCTTTCACTACATGCAGATTAAGAGGGAGCGACAGAGAGAGAGTGCGCGAGAGAAGAGCTTCAGTAATTATGTACAGTGAGGACAGAATAACCTAGATGTTGCTGATTTGGTAAACAGTTAACCAATAATAAATAAAATATATCATAACATTAATGTGACTTGTCGAAAGCTGGGCGCAGAGGAGACCACCGGGCTCTGGCTCCGTCCAGCATGGACTTAAACACAGCACGGACACTTCAGAAACTATTTGGAATGAGTTAAAATGATTTTTAAACAGACGAAAGTAGTTTTCAAGACTGCATATTGCTAGTGGATCTATTTTCTGACCCAGAGTGCGTCCGTGACTGGTTCTGAATGAGGGATGTTTTAGTGGTACGCAGTACCGGACAGTACCGGCTTACTTTCACCCCTGTCTGCGAGCCAGGTGCAGTCATCAAAAGAGCCATACTGTACTGTCGGTTCCTGACCCCTGATCTATGGCCACCACTAGTCTTTACATAATTACTGAAGCGTCTCTTCTCTTGTGCTCGCACACTCTCTCTCGCTCATCTGCATGTAAACAACAAACTAACCCTTAAAAAAGTTACAACAACGGTTCGGACATCTCGGGGCTGCCAGGCCTGTCTGTCAGACCTGCAGATACAAGCGAGGGTTTATTTTTTTTTAATTAACAGTTTATTTGGAGGAGAGGGCTTGGTGTTGTTGTTGTGCACAAGGGTCCCTGATGGCATCCCCGACAGCTTCACTGAGAGACTGGTCCGAGTGGAAGAGGCAGTAAGGGACATCAAGGAGTGTCTGCAAAGGTTGGCGAGTCCCCCACCACCAACACCAAGCAGCCCAGGTGCCAGACGTCGGCTGACGTTCTGAGACACACCAGGGGACCCCACTCTCCCAGCTCCAGATCCCGTGGCTCCATGTGCTGTCACGCCGGAACGTGGCAGTCAGAGCCCTACCTGCCGAACGGGAGGAGGAATTTTTTAGACTGTGCCAGACTCGACCGGACACTAGAGTTGTCACGATACTAAAATGAGTAACCACGATACTATACAAGACAAAGTATCGCGGTTCCGGGTATTATCGCGATACTGCGGCCTTTTTTTCATTATTATTATTTTTATAAACTGCAATGTATTTGTACAAGTTAGTTTAAAACAACGACGTTTGTTTTTTAAGCAAAATTAGTGTTGCCACTGACGAAGACGCCACGGCAGACTCGCTGCTCGGGCCCGGTGCTTCTGCCATGGTGAGTGTGTTGTCTTGTGTCTGGGCGAGACAGAACTTTAGCTTGTTGTTTGTTTTGAAGCGAGTTTCTATCGAAGCGGAGCTGTCTTCGCGGAGTTCGTTCTTGCCGGCAGAAACACACGAACAGCCAATCAGCTAACAGACGGGCGGACCCAGCGTGCGGAAACAGCCTATCATATCCCTGGACGTCACCAGTAACAGGCAAACAGCCAATCATTCAGCAGCTGTGTAGTTCGGTTGCGGTTCCATGTTGGTTTGTTTACAAAGGAGTAGCATGCAGTGAGAAGCCGGGAGGAGAGCAGAGGTGGCCGCTATGTAGCGGAGACTGGCACCGGTAGTATAGTAATCCACGGTAGTACCGTCGTGTAAAATTTCTAGTATAGTAGCGACGGTTATGATTTGGCACCGCGGGGTACCGTGTATACCGTGGGTATCGTGCAACTCTACCAGACACATACGCTGCCAGTGTGTTCATGGCGCTAACTCCATTTGACGTTTATAAGTGTTGGGGGAAGAATGTGAATTGGAGCGGCACCAACGGCAAACGGCCACTGCCGGACAATTTAAAAGAACGAGTGCACCAGCACGTTTCCCAGCGCTTCCCGAACCTGTCTGGGGACCAGTGGCAAAAGGTCCGGAACCGAATTAACGAAAGACTAAGGAGTCCCTGAAAGGCTGATCCAGAGACGCAGCACGCTGGCTTCAGTCGCTGAAGGACATTTGCTACAAAGTTGTTGTGAATTGTGTGTGTGTGTGTGTGTGTGTGTGTGTGTTTATATATATATATATATATATATAATATATTATATAAATTAATATACATATATATATATATATATTAACATATACATATATACATTATAATTATATATTACATTAATATATACATATATACATACATACATACATACATACATACATACATACATAGTATTATTGTTTCATTATTAGAAGTGTTATTATACGTTTGTTTTGTTTGATTTGCATGCGTGCCTGTGCACTTAAATATAA
The DNA here is from genome assembly GCF_000972845.2 of Larimichthys crocea. Classification (NCBI taxonomy): domain Eukaryota; kingdom Metazoa; phylum Chordata; class Actinopteri; family Sciaenidae; genus Larimichthys; species Larimichthys crocea. The sequence continues at coordinate 1,406,458 of NC_040012.1, forward strand.
CAATTGCAAAAAAGATTCTTGCATCATGGAGTTTTCTTTACGCCTGTGGGATTAACAGAAACTTGTTGCCATCATCACCATCATCCATCATCACACATGGCGGTTTCATAAGCGTATACTGCAAACTTTATTAAAACAAAACATACTCGACTTATTTCACACTCGATTCACCCGTAATTCTTTCCATTTACGCTTTACGCCGTTTAGCCCATGGTCACTGTTTAAAAGACTCCTCCAGGTTTCGTGACTACACATTGAGAGTTAATGAGCTCACACATGTCAGCACGAAATTAGTGAATGGGTGTGGGTGAACGTCAAATTAAGCACAATACGACCGTTTGGGTTTTTGTTTTGTAAATAACTTCGTTTGCATTAAAACCACAGGTCTCTCAGTCTGTGACTTCTCCTAAATATATGTCTCTGTCATCACATCATCACACATGACAGTTTCATAAGCGTATACTGCAAACTTTATTAAGACCAAACTAACTTGACTTATTTCACACTGATTAACCCGAATTCTTTCCTTTACGCTTTACGCCATTTAGCCTATGGTCACTGTTTAAATCAACAACATCTAGGCTATTCTGTCCTCACTGTACATAATTACTAAAGTGTCCTTTGCACCACTAGCCACATCCATGATTGTCTGTCCTGCATTTTCCGCTCTGATTTGTGTGACACGTGGGGGGAAAAAGGCCCATCAAGTGCAAACAAAGGTTGATACCTACCTACAAAAGGGCTTCCAAAGGGCTGTTAATCACCAGGTATTCTCCCTCTTTAAATGGCGTCTCACAACGATCAAACTGTGATCAAATATTCAATAGGGGTATTATTGCTGTTGCTATTCTTCAATTCTTTTTGCAAATTTTTAAGGGTTAGTTTGTTGTTTACATGCAGATGAGCGAGAGAGAGTGCGCGAGCACAAGAGAAGAGACGCTTCAGTAATTATGTAAAGACTAGTGGTGGCCATAGATACTGTAGATTAATGCGCCAATGCCGGCCCGGCATTAGCGCGATCAGCTGTTCCCAGAGTAAACAAAGGCAGCTGTCCAGGTGGAAGCGGCATTTAAAAAACACGAGAAAAACTCAAAAACTCTCTAAAAACAACATTGCTAGAGAGATCAGGACTCCACAGTTACAGCGAAGAAAACAAAAACGAACAAAAGAGAAAAAAGTCAAAAAGCGACCTCAAAGGCTAGAACAGTTTTTTGAATAGATTAATGGTGATATTTTTTTATCGCCTGATAAGTCTCACCTTAACACAGCACGTTAACGCAGATAACGGCCCACCACTAGTAAAGGCAGAACAGCCTAGATGTTGTTGATTTGGTGAAAGCTGACATGTTAGATATAAACACCTTCAATTTAATTTCAATTCATGCTCAAATCATACGGCTACTGTATAGTGTGCAGTAGTCAAACCAGCTGCATTTTCCGCTTTGTGATCTGTGACACTGGGAGACCAAAAAGCCCATTACTGTAAGTGCAAACGAAAGGTTGAGCAACGAGAATGTTAACGAGGTGTGTACGCTACGTCATCTCCAGGTAGAACAACTGTAAATAAGTTCTGTGAGAGAAGCGCCATCTCCTGGTCATACCCTGTAATTACATGAATGGGTGGCGTTACAGTAAAAAATAGACACGCCCAGGAGAAGGAGGGGGGTCACTCCGGTCACGGGACTTGGCAGGCAGCCGGCTGGAAGTCAGCTGGAAGACGGCTGCCATTCAGCTGGCGTTCAGCTTGAACGGGAACTTTTAAGTTGCTACTACTGTATAGTGTGTCTAACTAATAACAAAGGAAAGGAAGGAAAAAAATGTCTGTGTTTAAACAAGCATAGTAGATACAGAGTACATGCAATGCTCCTATATTTATATGTTTCTGTGTTCTACACAGGCAAGACCCACACACATACCAGAATAACAAGATGAGTGAAAACGCTGAACTCCAGACACTTCACTATCACCTATTTGTTTTCGCCTCACACCCACTGTGCTTAGCCACATCCAGCTGTGATTGAATGTTCTGCTATCAAACCAAAGTAAATCTTCACTCAATATTAAGAGAGAATACTGAAAGGTTACCTCCTTAGCCACATTTGGTGTCATAGCTCCAGCCAGGCTGTCACAGATTCTTACCACTGTTCATCCAAGAGCTCAGCACCAGAAACAAGTTTGGTCTTAACTGAAAACCGCTCGCTTCTGCTTCATTAGAAGTAATGTTGAGCCCAACTTCCTATTGTAAGTCTCATTTGTGGCTTTCTGACTGTGTTCATATGTAATTCAGCAACATGTTTGTCTTTCTTCTTACTCCTGTTATTTGGTCCTTTTTTTTCAGAATAATTTCAAAATATTATTCTATTTTTTCCTTGTTTTTATAAATATAGTCCAGGCTTATACAACACAGTGATTTACGCGAGTTCTCTCCTTTTCCCTCACAGCAAAGTAAAAAGAAAAACATAATTACAGCACATTTTCTATGAGCACTGACTCTTCTCCAGGCCAACTGTCTCTTGCTCTCTGTCACACATACACATACATGCAAGCACACAAATGCAAATGCAGATACACATAATCAGAGCACAATTTTCTCATTTCAGTAGAACATATTAAACAAAGTAAGAGTGATGACCAGGCAAAGCAAAATGTGTATGATAGAAGTGTCTTTGAATTGCTTCCAGCATTGTCCTGACTGACGGAAAGGATTCCTCTGTTCAGCCACACACACACATGCACACAAGCGCACACACGCACGTGCGCACATGCATGTGTTATAATGCCAAACACACACATTATAATGCCAAACAAGCTTCAAAGTTATGCAAGGCCAGCTTGCTGCAGAGGGATAATGACATGAAAGAGCTGATATAGTACAACCATTGTTGTATGTGATTGTCTGTGATTGGCGCATTCTTATGCCTCTGTCACATAGAAATCTGTTAGCCCCTCCCCCTGCCTCGCCTATTGAGCCTCACAGTGCTCAGTAGATGTGATGCATAATGCCAAACTAGGACTGGCAGACCACCCGTGGCTTTTGCAGCTACTGTACTGTATCTCCCTCTGTGTGTGTGCGTGTGTGCATCAGGTCACTTGCTAGGCTGCTTAACTGATAGTGCTGCTATTTTTTCTCAAATTGCTTGTTTCAGATCTCAAAATGATTCTCATACATCAAAATGAAGATTAATGATGATACTGCATTTATTCAAAAAGGCCAGGGGGGAGGCAGATTTTTCGGAGATCGTGAAAATAGGACCTCCTATACAGTCACAAATCACAATATTAACACAGGAGTGAAACCTTCTGGATTTCAAGGAAAACCCATCAGCCCCCCCCAGTGTATCGCATTTAGTTGCATGTTGAATATTTCTGTTTTGTGTCTCCCTGTGCAGGTCGTCTGGGGTTCCCCCATCCAGGAGGGGACAACCCTCTGCCCCTCAATGGTCTGTATTCTGTAGCCCATTAACATCAAATTAAAGATTAAAATCATAATTCAAAATGAGTTTGTGTGCAAATGTATATATATATATATTTTTTTTTTTTTAATTTTAGAGGATATCATTTTTTAAATAGTGTTGTTGATTCTAAATCATGTCACTTTTTCCCCAGCTAAGTGAAATATCTTAAGCATGAGTCACCCAATTTTAGTTGCTTTTGACACTCTCAGTTAAAACTCTGTTTAAGTGACACAAAGTGCTGCAGGCGGAGATAGCTGCACGGTGTGTTTGTTTGTGACTGCTGTCTTTGAAGCTTTGTGTGCCCTTGCTTGCCTGGAATTGAATCCGACCAAAAAGTTTAGTTTCTCTCCTCAGAGCCCTTCTGCTTTCTAAATGTCAACATGAAATAAAAATGAGCATTTCCACGCTTGCCCTCATAAAAGTGGGGAATTAAAGAGAATGTAGTGGTGTGTGACACCATGGAATAAATACAGTCAGTCATATAATCAAATGGTCTTAGGGATGGAATCTGCTATAAAACTTGTCCTGTCAATGACGTCCTTCTTTGTGTTCATGGTTCTATGTCTGTGGATTCAGTTATGTCCCAAGTGTTTCTGGAAAATACTAAGAAAATATATACATTTAATTTCTAGCTGCTGTAGTTTCTTTATATAGTCCTGTTGCACAGACTAAAGGAACACCTTTAAACTGTATATAAATAATTTGTGTCTCACCAGTGGTTCAATAAAAATCCAGTAAATCCCTCTGACATGCTGCAGCGCTTTCACAACAGCAGTTTATTATTCAGCTACCTTCTCTCCTTTGCCATTGGATCGTCTCGTTCCTTTTTTGTTAATATTGTATAATTGTGTTTTGCTTTTGCCTTCTGGTCTTTGGGCCAAGATGTAAAACAGGCAAGAGCCAGTAGTTTCTTCACAAGATCATTGGGTCACATGGTGAGATCACATGGTCAGGAGCTGTCATCAGGCCGTGGGACAGATGGTGCCAGCGGATAGGAAGAATTATCTCTCTCTCTCTCTCTCTCTCTCTCTCTCTCTCTCTCATAGTTACACAAGCACACACACTGGCATGCCTCAAGGTTTAGTCCTTGGACAATATCTTTTTTTCTCTTTTGTGATTCTAGGTCATAATTTGAAGACAGTACGTCTCGCTCCTCTGTTATGTATGATAATACACAGTTGTACTTGTCAATCTAGTTTAATGAACTGGATATATATTTTTAAATATAAAAAAACTAGGGCTGTCAATCGATTAAAAAAAATGTACTAATAAATCACGATTAATTTATCAATGAATTTATCAATAAATTAATTGCATTTTTCTGAGACTGAAGCTTATAATGAATATTTATTTATGTAAAATGATCAAATTAATGTAGAATAAACACAGAGAAAGTATATTTAAATTCATTCATTTTATTGGCTTAAGGTGCACATATGCACAGTGCAAATAGAAAAAAGCCAGAATCAGGAAATATACTGACGAGTGCCACACTCCTGTAGTGTAGACTGGCGAGGTCCCGTGGAGGTAATTTCAGCAGGGTGTTTTGCTTTGAGGTGATATGTTAAACGCGTTAATTGTTTAAAATTAATTGCCAAAATGAACACATTAATTTTGACAGCACTAAAAAAAAATTAGGAAATGATGCTTAAAGTTTACAGTCTACTGTTTATAAAGTAGATGACTGGTGACTGCTCTGCAGGTTGATTTTGATTCAGAGTTGCTTAATAAAAGAGGACAGGCAGGAAGACAATGGAACATTCCGTCATTGTCATGAACCACCTGGCCCTTTTATTGGTGTATTATGCATCTTTTATAATCACCATCTTCTTTGATTTATCCTCATTCCACATGCAGCCAGGAATTATAGCAGGAGACGAGGTAAAATATGATCATGGATATGTTGAGCAGTGCTGTTATGATTTTATTGGTGATAGGGCGTTAGTTCAGAATAACTCTGCACTTTGTATCCGTACAGTGATGCATTTGTCTGCATGATTGTCTGAGTGTCGAGCCTTGCTTTTAAGCTTGTGACATGATCTTATGCATCTTTCATCCTTTGGTGTGTGTTCTTCTCATCATGCTTGACTCCACTCGCTTGTTCTCATTTTCACACACATCAAGATTATTAAGTCAGGCAATAGCTGTTAGTGTCACATTTAGCAGAAAGTTCAAGAGGCAGAGGGGCACACAAGGTCTAGTATGTGATTTACACAAACAGAAGAACAGAAGCGCAGACACATGGCAAGGCACATGGCCGGACACACTCATGCACACATAAGATCAGGCTAACTCCCTTGCATAAATCTGTATAAAGCAGCTCAGGGCACCTTGTATAGGAGCAGTATTAAGCTAGGAAGGCTTAACCTGTGTACACACACACACACACACACACACACACACACACACACACACACACACACACACACACACACACACACACACACAACATGTATAGTCCACTGTGAAACTATTTACATGTTCAGTCCTCCATTACATTACAGTTGCTGGCTGTGTTTGTTGTTTTCCATCCAATCCGATGTTTTGTAATATTCCCATGCTACATGACAAAAATTTACGTACAACCACTTTACTGTTTTGATTATGCCTTTCTTGATATTTGGTTCTACTGTGCTGTTCCTGTTAGACAGCAGCCTTTTCATGACAACCTTTACTCCTAGAACTCTCTTCAGGAAATAAATGTGCTTTCCTACTCCTCCTTCTCTTCTCTCTCTCAGGTCACTCCTCTCTCTTCCCGATGGAGGATGGTTTCCCTGACGATGAGCGTGGTGATCAGGGTCTCGCAGGCCTTGGTTCTCCACACTGCTTTCCACATCAGAACGGAGAGCGCATTGAACGCTACTCGCGCAAGGTCTTTGTGGGAGGATTGCCCCCGGACATAGATGAAGGTAATATAGTCACATTAAGCTCGAAAGGATTTAATTTCATTTATGGTTAGGATTGAAACATAGAAGATGGGGGACTTGAGGACTTGGGGACTGCCTCATTAGAAAATTTCACCTGCAACACAAGCCTGCTTTATTACAGATGAGATAACAGCCAGTTTCAGGCGTTTTGGACACCTATTTGTGGACTGGCCTCACAAAGCCGAGAGCAAATCCTATTTTCCCCCGAAAGGTTTGTTAAAATCTCAGCTTCTTCATTCTGTGCTGTGTTGTCTTGTAATTATGATGATAGATGTCTGTTAATACGTCTGTGTCTCTGTCTGTCTGCGTGATAGAAATGAAGATGTTTCTCGATAACTGATTTTCTGGTGCAGCATTGCATCTGTATCTGTGCAGAGTTGTTTTATCTCAAAGCTTTTAGTAATCATGTCTTGACTTGCCTAGTCCTGCTTCTCTCTGTAAAACTTATGTCCTGCTGTGAATGCACAATGTTGTGAACAGTCATAGCGATGCACAAAATTCCAACATGACTTTCTGTCAACACTTTGCATCCCCAGCTGCATGAATAACCCTACTGTACTTTGTGTAGGCTACGCCTTCCTGTTGTTCCAGGATGAGAGCTCAGTGCAGGCTTTGATTGACGCCTGCATCGAGGAGGACGGCAAGCTGTACCTCTGTGTGTCCAGCCCCACAATCAAAGACAAGCCAGTCAGTTGGAACATGCACACAAACACATCCTCATGTCTCTTGCTGTGAAACTTGTAGCTATTTCTTTTACTCAACTCTTAAGCAACTAGTTATAAACTGTGATCAGTGCAATTTATTTCTAGACTTGAGACATGTTAGTTTTGTGTGTGACAGGTCCAGATCCGCCCGTGGAATCTGAATGACAGTGATTTTGTGATGGATGGATCTCAGCCTCTGGACCCAAGGAAAACAATCTTTGTGGGAGGTGTCCCTCGTCCACTCCGTGCAGGTATCCCACATTTTTAGGGCCTGAGCACAGCGAGGCCCTATTGTATTTCAAACGCTGAACGACGTTTAAGAGTAAATCGCATTTTCCACAACCCATATCCCCCCGAAAACTCACGAAAATTTGCCTACCCCCCCAATGTCAGGCGTAAAATTACGTATTTTGGAGGTCTCACACATGCACGCGCGCATACGCCTCCACAGCGCCACCTAGGTGCGCGTTTCTGGCGGTGCCCCTCGCCACGGTTTCGCCCACGTGCACGAAACTCGGTGGGAGTATGTAACATGCCCAGACGCACAAAAAAGTCTCTTGGTGCCCCGGGCTACAGTGAAGCGTACGGCGTCCAATTTGGTCAGATTTGGCCTTTTCCCGTTTTTGCCTCATTTCCAGGGGTCGCATTTGAACGAACTCCTCCTAGGGATTTCATCCGATGTGTTTGAAACTTGCCGTGTGTGTTCTCAAGGCGTCGACAATGAAAAGTTATCAAAATCACAACTTTTTATCAGAGGGCGTGGCCGTGACGGTGCGTCAAAGTCGACGCTGCCGATTTTTTCACAAAAAAACAAGACTCCATTGACTTTTGGGCTGATTTTCAGGCACAAGTGTGCGGCTCTCATATACTTTCTCAGAGCTGTCTGAAACTTGTTGTGATTGTTAAGAGCAGTATTATGCACAAGACTGCAGTAATTAATGAGGGGGCTGGACAAAAAAGCTCTATAGCGCCCCATGGCGCCTGTTGGGGGCGCTGCAATTGGAAAGAATGTACTGTAAAATAAAGCAACACTCAAAGCAGTACAACTCAAAGCAGTACCAAAACAAGACTGCAGTAAGTAATGAGGGGGCTGCAGAATATTACATGTAATAGTAACTGTGTGTTCAATATGATAACTGCACATACATTTGTGTCTTTCACATGTATAAGTGTAAATGCAGGCAAGCTGTCTGAAACTTGCTGTGATTGTTAAGTTAAGTTAAGTTAAGTTCAGTTACTAAGGCAGTTGTGAAAGATGACCTGCAATAACTTCTGTCGAAACATGTCAATCTTACACAACATAATGTGGACAGAATATGACATGTAATAGTAACTGTGTGTTCAATATCATAACTGCACATACATTTGTGTCTTTCACATGTATAAGTGTAAATGTAGGCAAGCTGTCTGAAACTTGCTGTGATTGTTAAGAGCAGTATTATGCACAATTCGGCTGCATAATTAATGAAGGAACAGAGCAAAAGCGCTCTATAGCGCCCCCTTGAATTATTCTTTGGGACAGCCCTGCCACAGTTTTGGACACAGAATTATGAAACTCAGCCACTTTGTTCAACATGGCAGGACCTACAAAAAAAAATCTATTGTCCAAAACTGTGGGCGGGGCTGTTTGAAAGAAAAAATCAGTGGCAAAGGCGCTGATTTCGATGTGAGCTCATATCTCAGGAACGCTTTGGCGAAACAGAACCAAATTTGATGTCATGCTTCGAGGCGCTGTCCCTAGTCCAGGAAACAAATATGGTGTCATTTGGTTCTAGGGGCGCTATAATTAGCAAAACATTGTTTTTGCTCATATCTCCTGAAGTGTTTGTATTTGAAATGAAATTGTGATAATCCACAGTACTGTGGGTTGCCCCATTGATAGTTGATGCCAACTTTTCATGTTAGCCAATCGCTGTTGGCGGCAACGCCGCCAGACAGGACGTTTGCTCATATCTCGGCAACGCTTTGCACCACGAAGACCAAATTCGGTCACAGGCATCGAGACCCGCCCCAAGTGTGCCAATACAATTTGGTGTCATTTCGTCTCTAGGGGGCGCTATAATCAGCTAAACATTGTTTTTGCTCATACCTCCTGAAGTGTTTGTATTTTAAATGAAATTGTGTATCCACAGATACTGTGGGTTGCCCCATTGTATGTTGATGCCAACTTTTCATGTTAACACATCCAGGGGGCGCTATATTTAGCAACTATTGTTTTTGCTCATATCTCCTGAAGTGTTTGTTTTTTAAATGAAATTGTGATATCCACAGATACTGTGGGTTGCCCCTTGATAGTTGATGCCAACTTTTCATGTTAGCCAATCGCTGTTGACAGACAGGCGTTTGCTCATATCTCGGCAACGCTTTGACCTCCGAAGACCAAATTCGTCACAGGCATCGAGACCCGCCCCAAAGTGTGCCAATACAATTTGTGTCATTTGTCACATAGGAGGCGCTGTAATTAAACAAATTGCATTTTTTTTGTTTTCTCTTGACGTGTTTGGATTTCACCATATTATGCACAATTCGGATGCATAATTATGGGGGGCGGGGCAAAAGCGCTCTATAGCGCCCCCTTGAATTTTTCGGTGGAACAGCCCCGCCACACTTTTGGCCACAGAGTCACGAAACTCAGCCCAATTGTAGAACATGCCAGGAACTACAAAAAAATCTCTTGGAGCAATGGGCTAAGATTGAACATAAAGCAAGATATTTAAGAATGAAAATCTCCATTTTCTGTGTTTCGCCTGGCCTGGTTAAGAAGGGGTCATGTTTGAACGAACTCCTAGGGGATTGTATCCATATCACTTCAAACTTGTAGGTGTGTTCACATAGACTTCCTGAGTAAAAGTTATCAAAATGATGAATTTTGAGGAAACGCTGTGGGCGTGGCGATCCATAAAATTCATTCAAAGAAGAAATCGCCAGGAATCACCTTTCAGAGCTGTCTGAAACTTCTTGCGGTATCAAGGTTATGTTATGCACATTTCGACATGCGCACATTCCGACGTGCGCACATGTGCGAGGGCCCGTCCATCGCTGCTTGCAGCTTTAATTATTATTATTATTATTATATTATTATATTATATTATTATTATTATTTCTGCTCTGCTGATAGCTAGGCTACTAGTGGTGTAAAGCTGCATTGTATTTTGCATATTTGTTAATCCTCTGGGGACTAAGCCATTTTCAGCTTGTTTTTACTTCTTTAACATTGGGCTTATAAACATACTAATGTATATGGGACACCATGGTTTGGTATCTATAGATTCATGAGAACCTAGGCTATCATACACATTCATGCAATGAATGCTATTAAAGGAAGTAGGAGTGTGTATATGTGTGATATAATATAATATATATTATTATATATATATATATTATTATATATATATTATATATATATATTTTTTTTTTTTTTTTTTTTTTTTTTTTTTTTTACTACTCAAAATCACACCTCACACAGTACTAAGGACGAGTTTTTGAATGAAAATATTATCTTTCAATCCCTTTGCCTAACATACATATGCAGTTTTTCAACCAAATATTTGAAGAACAATAAAATAATGCTCTTTCAATAAAAAAAGGTCCCATGCGTTTTTGCCTCATTTTCCTTAGGCATGCCACTTAGCAAAGCAAAGACACTCCAGAAAGTTGAGGGGAACCTGTCATTCAATAAAAATGACCACAGAGTGCTTTGGTTGGCTAGAATATGTAATAGGTACCGTCCACAGTTTGGTTGAAAAAGAAGATATTCTGCTGAACATCTATTTTTCAATTGGTCTTTTACGTGGTGCAAAGAACAACAAGGATGTGTCAGACAGACACATCTTCATTTTCGGAATCTCAGTAAAACAGTGCAAAAAACGGCATCTCTCTATCATAAACAGTTGTACACAGATATGTAAAACTTTAGACTTTTAGGCGGATCTGCCCAATCGGTCCCCAGAGGGTTAACTGGTGGTAAGAAAATCACATATTGTGTGTATATATCATTCATATTTGCCCCATCAAACTCTGCTGAGCTTGAATCCGTCCGTGTTGATGCTTTAAGCTCTTAGATCAATAACCCTCATCACCTGTTTGTGTTCACTGGCTACATGGACATGAGTTAATGGATTTTGAGCATGAATATTTTGTTTTGCTCTTTCTATGTGTCTCAATTTCTTTCTCCTTTGCAGTGGAGCTGGCTATGATCATGGACCGCCTGTATGGTGGGGTTTGCTACGCTGGCATCGACACAGACCCCGAGCTGAAGTACCCCAAGGGAGCAGGCCGGGTCGCCTTCTCTAATCAGCAGAGTTACATTGCTGCTATCAGTGCTCGCTTTGTACAGTTGCAGCATGGAGAAATTGATAAACGGGTGAGTAGAAAGAAAAGAGAACTCTTTCAGCCTCCCCCACATCTCACTTCCTGTTCTGTTTCTCTTAAATTCCCCTTGTCTTTGCATGATTTCTGAGTTGTGCTGAGAGAAAAGATCTTATTTCTTTTAGGAGTAAAAAATAAAGCAGTTTACAGATGTAGCAACTTAAAAGTTCCCGTGTTTCCGTGACGGAACCGTGACGGGACCGTGGCTGGTCCGTCACAGGTCCGTCAAGGTCCTTGGCTGGTGCGTGACCGAAATGTAATCCCCCGCGATGACGTAGTCAGTGAGGCCCCGACTGGAAACGCCCCTAAGCAGTCTGTTTGAAAACCAGCTGCAATGCCTCATTTGTCCACGGGGAGGAGCAGTGATGTTCCGCTCTCACCGTCGACTGTCTAAAGACACATCTGAACAGATACGCCGGGGTGAGCTGATCAGCTGATCAGCGGATCAGTTGATGGAAAAAAAAAAAGTTGTGATAAGATAACACTGAGGCAGCAACAAGAACATGCCAACATAAACGCGTTATTAAAGAAAACTCCGCTCGTAACGTCCGTAACATAGCCTAGATGTTGTTGATTTAAACAGTGACCATAGGCTAAATGGCGTAAAGCGCAAATCGAAAGAATTACGGGTGAATCAAGTATGAAATAAGTCAAGTATTTTTGGTTTTAATAAAGTTTGCAGTATAAGCTTACGAAACCATCAAACATATATTTAGGCATTCCATGAAAGACTTTATTCGCAAGGAGGCTAAGCCAGGCACAAAACAGGAGCTCGTCGAGGACATACAGACGTTTTGGCAAAGGAGAGTCACCGTGGACTTTTGCAACAGACTTCTCTCTGGACTTTAAAAAGCTGTGCCGTGTATTATTATAATGGAGGGAGGCATAGTGGAAAATAAACAGTGGTGTCCATGTAGAATAAAAACATAACATATATACTGCAAACTTTATTAAGACCAAACATACTTCACTTATTTCATACATATTGTAACGGGCTGTGTATACACTGTGGCTGTTGAGTTGTGTTCAGTAAGTTAGGCTGCAGTGTATGGGGTGACGCCTGGGGGGGTGGCGTTGTTAGAGGCTGTGAAGCCTGTCAGTCATGGCAGTTGCCATGGCGATGAGGGGCACGAAGTAGCTAATGTGTTAATGTTATATGCTGCTGTGCTTGCCTGGTTTTATTGTTTTTTTGCCGTTGGCTACGGCCACAGGAGCCTGTGTTCCAGATTAGGAATAAAGTCCAGCAAAACCAGTTGCTTCGTAGTTTCATTGTTCCGGGTCACTACAATATTCTTTCCATTTACGCCATTTAGCCTATGGAATGGACGAAAATGAAAAGGAGTCATTCATGTTCATGAACACACTCAAATCACAAGGCTACTGTATAGTATGCAGTACTCAAACCAGCTGCATTCTCCGCTCTGTGATCTGTGACACTGGGAGACCAAAAAGCCCATCAAGTGCAAACAATGAGATGCTAATGAGGTTTGTATGGTTTACCTGGCCTAAAGCGTGCACTACAGTAAATACCTGCATAACAAAGGGCTTCCAAAACGCTCGTCTCTGCAGCTCTATGTCGCACAACAACAACGAGCCCTCCCCTCCAAATAAACTGTTAATTAAAAATAAACCATCGCTTGTATCTGCAGGTCTGACACACAGGCCTGGCAGCCCTGAGACGTCCGAACCGTTTTTTGTAACTTTTTTAAGGGTTAGTTTGTTGTTTACATGCAGATAAGCGAGAGAGAGGCGCGAACACAAGAGAAGAGACGCTCCTGTAATTATGCAAAGACTAGTGGTGGCCATAGATTAATGCGCCAATCGAACAGCTGATTGCGCCAATGCCGGCCGGCATTAGCGCGATCAGCTGTTTCCCAGAGTAAACAAAGGCAGCTGTCCAGGTGGAAGCGGCATTTAAAAAACATCACCAAGAAAAACCATGAGAAAAACACGACAAAAGCACAAAACTCTCTAAACTGCTATAGAGATCAGGACTCCACGGAGTTACAGTGAAGAAAACAAAAACGAACAAAAGAGAAAAAAGTCAAAAAGTAAAAAAGCGACCTGAGAGGCTGGAACAGCTTTGCGAATAGATTAATGGTGATTTTTTTTTTATCGCCTGATAAGAGTCTCACGTTAACGCAGATAACAGCCCACCACTAGTAAAGACAGAACAGACTAGATGTTGTTGATTTGGTGAATGCTGACATGATAGATATAAACACCTTAAATTTAATTTCAATTCATGTACACGCTCAAATCATACGGCTACTGTACAGTATGCAGTAGTCAAACCAGCTGCATTTTCCGCTCTGTGATCTGTGACACTGGGAGACCAATAAGCCTGTTACTGTAAGTGCAAACAAAAGGTTGAGCAACGAGAATGCTAACGAGGTGTGTAAGCTACGTCATCTCCAGGTAGAACAACTGTAAATAAGTTCTGTGAGAGAAGCGCCATCTCCTGGTCATACCCTGTAATCACATGAGTGGGTGGAGTTACAGTAAAAAATAGACACGCCCAGGAGAAGGAGGGGGGTCTCTCCGTTCACGGGACTTGGCAGGGAGCCAGCTGGAACTCAGCTGGAAGACGGCTGCCATTCAGCTGGCGTTCAGCTTGAACGGGAACTTTTAAGTTGCTACTACTGTACATATTGTATTTGTTTGCACATTAGAGAGTTGAGCAGCAGGGAGGCTGCTGTTAGACGAAATCTAACAAAGAATTAAGTGTATCTTATTTCTAATTTATGAACCTTTATTTCTACATACAGGGTAGCTTGTATAGGCACACTGTTATAATAATGGTAATTCACTAGAATATTATTCCAATTTGCACAGTACAGGTGAGTGAGTGAAGGGCTGAAAATCTAACAGAAATATTGAGTGAAGAGGCAAAATCATAATATAAAGAGCTTGAAGAACAGTACGCTGCTTTCTTATATGCATAATTGGTGTGCACATTTTGTAGACTGAATGCCCTAGTGACATTTACTGGCTAATAGCACAATCCCTCATCACTCAAGCAAGTGAATGGAAATGAAATCCACAAATTTCAACATGCAATTCTTCAACGACCAGTTCTAAAGGTTCTCAACTTTAAAGAAAGCAGTTGTATACTTGTTACATTTTGATGTAACAAGATCTTATTACCTTCATGTAGCCTCATTTCTTTCAGTTTTCCGAAAACCTCTTGGACTGACTTAAATGTATAAAGAAACAGCAGTATACAGAAACAGAAATTGTAATAGCCGCTCTGAATTTCATTTATTCTCGCCTCTGATTGCAGGTGGAAGTGAAGCCATATGTGCTGGATGACCAGCTGTGCGATGAGTGCCAGGGAACTCGCTGTGGCGGGAAGTTTGCACCGTTCTTCTGCGCCAACGTCACCTGTCTGCAGTACTACTGCGAGTACTGCTGGGCGGCAATCCACTCACGTGCCGGACGAGAGTTTCACAAACCCCTGGTGAAGGAGGGAGGCGATCGGCCCCGTCACATCTCTTTCCGCTGGAACTGAGCAGACGATAGACAGGGAGAGGCAACAGGGGAGCAGGAGGGCAGGTAGTGCAGGAGTCGCAAATTATTGTACAAATAAATGCACTTTTCTGTTGCTGGTTCCTTTTTGCTCTAATTTCACTGAACCTTTTTCTAATTTTTTTAAGTTAATATATATCTATATTTTGAAGACGGAAAAGAAAAACTGGAATTATATCCAAATATGCCCAGTAAGGAAAATGATGTGTAAGATAATTTTATTTATGTGTTTGATTTTTTAAAAATATTTTTATGAGTTCTCAAAAAATACATATATTGGAAAGTTTGAGGTGTGATATGGTACTCTTATATTCAATTGGCATATTTTTCTAATCGATGTATTTGATTTTAATTTTGATATTTGATGTATTTTAATTTTGATACAAGACTCCCCAAAACAAACACTTCATTTTCACACTGGATTGACCTTTGTAGCAGAGTTGTTGCTTTTTTGTTTTATATTGAGTCTCCAGAGCAGTTTATCATTGGCTATTTTTTTTCTGAGAAGTGTGATTCAGTTTATTGATACAAGAGTCTCCAGAGAAAATGTGAATTGAAAAAGGTGTTGCTAAAGAAGAGTGCACTTATTTCCAATTCATTGCAGAACAGAGTGCAGATCCAATATGTGAGACACTTAGTAGTTAACCAAAGCTAAATCGTAATTAACTTTGAAGAACAGAGAGGGCCCACTGCAGAAAGATTCTTTTCCCTCCCAGATCAAAATGTCTGAACCTCTTTTTATGATTTCCAAGGTCATACAAATATTTTGATGTTACTTGAAAGCCACAACAAAAATTTTAGCAACACATATTTAGATTTCGATCTCCATTTTGACATGCAAAAACTAATACCTCAAACTCAGCTGCTAATGTGCCGAATACAGTTAAAAAAAGAAAAAAGAAAGTAAAGAAGGAAAACATTCTCACCCGCTGGTGTTCTCCTTTCCCTAGAACTATATCAAAGGGAAGTGATGCAACAGGCAGAATGTGAAGAGACTGGCACAGTTTTGTATTCACTTGCTTCATCACCTCTTTATTTTTGTAATCAAACCCAGGTTTGTGCTAGGGACAGAGTGGACAGAGCATCAGACAGTACACAGCGTATTAGGGGAATGTATGGCGTAGGGAGGCTACAAGGAAGACAGGCAGACAGACAGGCAGGCTTACTGTTAAAGAGATAAGTCCAGCCCCACTCCCCCTCCTAATGTCTGCCTGCAGCCTCTGCTGCTAAGCTAGCAGCTAACAGAAGGTAGAGCCTCATTCATGGATCAAATCCTACTTCTTGTGTCTGTGCACAGGCAGGGCTTCGATTCATATTTTTCAGGACTGAGGTTAAGGTAACTCCTCGAGAGAAAGCTGGTCAAGTGCCCTCCTTTTTTTCCTGCAGTTTTTACAGGGCTACCACCAAACGGGAAAAGCCTCTTTGTTGGCGTTTTTTTTTTTTTTTTTTTTAATGCATTTGTGCAATTCTACCAAGTCTTTAATGAAAAAAAGTTCTACTTTTCATCTGAGAGTCAGCTACATTTAATGAAAGAAGCAATTATCTGATTTCCAAATCGTCAGCCACACATTTGAGTCATGGAGGCATCTCCCTCTTGGCGAACCCTCTATTCTTTCTTCTGCCGAACTAATCTAACTCAGCATCCAGTGTTTCTGAAGCATAAATGAAGATAGTCTCTGCAGTGTGCTCTACTACTACACACTTGTTATCCACCTGCAGCTCTCGATAACAGCCGGTTCTACTTAGTGGCTTATGGGAACTAAAGATGGCTGTGTAGTAGTGGGTCATACTGTAGCTCTTTTTTTTTTTTTAGGTTTTATCCTTATTTCTCATTTCTTTAAGGATGTGTTTCATTTTTTTTTTTTTTTTTTCAAATCTGTCACCCAGTTTGGCTTAACTATCAAGCCCAGCAAACCAAAGATTGGCCTTGAACATGATATATTGATATATATACTGTATATTTGACAGTGCAGTCAAAACCCATTAGAACACCAGTGGAAAAACAACTGAACAACAGGGCTCACAGACACACACACACACACACACACACAAAGCTTCATGCTCTTGATATAGCTAAAAAAAAAAAGGTGCACACTGGTTTTTATCTCAAATAGGTCCGTTTGTTTTAAAACAAAATTTTACATGAAGTGCACATTCACACAGTGAAAGTAAAACTAATCCTCACATTTGTTTGACGTTTTTAAGTCACTCAGTGGCAACCTATTAGCCGAGCATTTAAATATGTCAGGGAGTTAGTACAGAAACTTGATTATACACACTAGTGAGAAACGTATCCTCATATCGTGGTGTTGTTGCACCAGTTATACACCCTGGACATTAGTTTTGGGTGCAGTGGGTGAGCATTTTAGAAGTTAAAACACTTTGTGAAGAATTTGCTGTTAAATGAGATTAAAAAAAAAAGATTATTTTATACATGGCCTGCTGATTTTTGGTACAGTGTTTTCTAGCTAAATTATTTTGTCATGCACATATAAACATTTATTATGCACTACTTTTCTAAATATTTTTTCTTTTTCCAACAGTCATTTTAGGCACATTTTTCACAAATGGGGAACTCCTTTTTGCAATACCTCAATTTTTCACATTGTGAAAGGTAGCTTTTGTACTTTTGTTACTTGAGAGATCTGCATATATGGTAATGTTCATTTTAAGACAAAAGTTGAGTGATTTCAATATATATTATTTTCAATTATGCTTTTTATACATTTCAGTGCTGAGAAAACTTTACAACTAAGTGTGCACTTGTGTTGGTGCGACTTCAGATTTGCAGAGGAGAGACCAAAGTGTATTGCTCTCTTGGTCTTAGCTTTTCGTACACTAGATGTTTCCAGTCAGTCTGGTCAATTACAGCATGGCAAGAATAAAAAAAAAGAAAAAAAGAAAAAAAAAAACGAGTTGTAATTTGAAATTGATGTTAATGTCTAAACATGGCTATACTAGTTGAAAAATGGTAACTTCTGTCTTGGTTTCCTCTCCATAGATGGAGCATAACTTATTATAAGGAGAATGCAAAATTTGGTTCATGCTTAACGCTGAATCTCGTATCACAAGAATGGATGTTTGGTGTTTGTAATATTTGAAAAAAAAGTATATATATATTCTTGAACTTGCCAACTAGCACCTATTGTAATCTTTAGCATGCATGACAAAAAAAGAGAAAATGACAAGTATATGAATTAGCTATTAAAATTAATTATTGTGGTGTGCACAAAATGTTTCTCAACTACTAAGTTATTATGAACCCCCCCCCCCACCACCCCGTGTTGATGTCCTCGCTTCCCCATTTACAGACCTCTGCAGGATACATATGACGAAGATAAGACAACAAACAAGACAAAGTAACTTTAAATTGATTTGGCAGTGCAGGACTTTCAGCATCCTTATAGAACACTGTTTAAAGACTTGAGAACTCATCCCCACTGTCTGTTGAGGTGATCTTATATAGACCTATCTGGATGAAGGGGAGCTTAAAGACTTGAATGTGGTAAATGTTGCAAGTTAACTTCAAGTTGTTATGTGCAATACTTCTTTTGAACCTTTTTCCAGATAAAGACTCTTTGCAATGTAATTCTTTAATGCCATTTTTAATTGCAGACATTTAATTAAAGAAGATGTTAATATGTTTTTCACAGTCATTTTCTACTGTTATTGTAATCCTTTTCATGCTGGTGTTTGTAAAAAAGAAAAGAAATCAAACTATTTGTACTAATATAAATAATTGAAGTTATTTTTAAAACATTAAAGGTTTTGTGCTCATTTGCTTATTTTGTTTATTTTAAGCTACTGTGATTGATTGCATTGTAATTATTAGGTCAACAATGTATTTAGCTGTTTATTGGTATATTTTTAATTGGAATGTATAATTGATTTTTATAAGTTTGATCAGATTTTTGTTATATTTTTGAGGTGAAGCTTTTAATATGTTAAAGTGTCTAGTTTTTACTAATTGCTATATTGTGCTCCACAATATATGGTTCACATTTTCTGAAGGAAAATAAATATTTAAATAATTGTCTGTTAATGATGTTACTTAATGGCAAGATTTCAATAGTTTTTAACTCTGTATGGGAAGGTTGTTGTATTTATTAATAGCATTTTTTACTTAAGATATCACCTTAATTTTTATTGTCATTTCACTTTATAAGTTCCTATTTTTGTATTTTCCTTTCTTATTAAGTTATGTAATACGGATATGTCCATATTTCTAGGAGTTGGTCTGTAGAAGTGCTAGTGAAACGAAAAAGAAAAATCTAATGTTATTTAATTGTTTGCAGCCAACTATTTATAACAGTATGCATAATTTTTGAATATTTGTAATGTGAAATGTTGAATGAAATAAATCATAACTGTGATGAAAATAGATGCTTGGTGTGATTATTTCTGTAAAGTCTTGGGACATTTAAACTGATAATTATGTACTGATTATCATGTACTGTAATATAACCGCATTTGTATGAGCAGTCAGTCCAAACATTCACAAGAAAAGCAGGTTACCATTCAGACCTCTAACATCTTGTATGATTTTGTCAGCATACTTTTCACTTCGTATCTGTTGTGTAAAACGAGTGTGTGTAGCTCACTAAATCGAGTAAAGCACTTCCTAGTCCCCTGAAGACTAGCAAGTATCTACACAGCCGCTCATTAAATACATGTTTAGTTTAAGGCTCATGGACAATACACAATCACACATTTGCACACATCACTCTTTGTGGGTCCATGACAACATAACATACTGTCTACCAATCAAAGCAAGAGGCTGAAATGACTGGGTCATGTCTTGTTTTTCTCAAATTCCAGGAAAAACTGAGCAAACCGACTGCTCCATCACACCACCACCTGGTTGCATCTTGCACTGTTTACTGTGAAGTTCAAGACAGTGTGATCATTTCAAGTCAATATGGTGCTATGGGTATATTGTATTTAGCAGCAGAGCTGTTCATATGAACATGTTCTGTCAAAAATAATTTATGTTTTAAAGCATGATGTTACCATGATATAAAATGGAGGCTATATGACACAGCTTTTAGACAGTAATAAAGTGCAGTAGAAGCTTACTGTTCCAGGTAAGAGTCTCTACATGTCTTGTGCCCATAAAGCTCACTATATTGTTTTATCTTCAACAGGTCATAACCACTTGTAAAACCAAGATATGTTTTTGTAAGATAAGCATTAAACAGATATAACGTGATATTTCTTAGTGAGCTTTAGAGGTGCTGCTAGGTGGATAATTGTTTCCAGTCTTTATGCTAAGCTAACCTCATGGCTCCAGCTTCATATTTACTGTAAAGACAGAAAGTGGTACCAATCTTTTATTTATCTCTCAGCAAGAAATAAGTGACAGTAATATGACAGTAAGACAGTAATAAAGTGCAGTAGAACCTTACTGTTCCAGGTGAGAGTCCCCAATGGTCCCCTTAAAAGAAAGACAAAAATAAAAGGGTAATTAATTATCACGGATATAGATGCTGGATTAACAGAATACAGATTCCATGTCCACTAATATGAACTCAACCATGACACAATTACAAGAAGATAGAGTTTCTCACCAACATCCACTTAAATGATAAGTATAATTTTATAAGCAAACAAGCAGTTTTCAGATTGTGTCTGGAAATAAAGGAACTTTCCACATAGCACAAAACAATCAGAGGATGCTGTTTTTTCAGTGCAGACACGCTTTGAGAGCACTCACACATTAACCAACACTGTAGAGTAGGCTGTCAGGACAAAGTTTTAGTTGATCAGTGACTTTCAGATCTGAAGATAAGCTGGAAGGCCAGCATGCTGTCAGTTTTCAGTCTTCAGTCTTCCAAATCGATCTGCATGGGTTCTGACCAATAATCTTTAGAGATTACCATACCTCATAAACTCAGGGAAGATCAGGATGGTCTTCTTTGTGGCTACCTGTCTCTGTCAAACAGTTGGCTGGTTTATGATCAAGGGCCATGAGATGGCAGCAGTTGGCAGCAGACTTCATAACCCTCAAGTCCTGAATGAACATGATACCTCTTGTGGAGGATGAAAACATGAAGCTTGAAAAGCTTGATTGCAAAGCATGCAAAGCGGATGAAGCACTGCTGGTAAACAGATCCACCAAGACAAGACAGGCAGGAAGGACTTTGAACAAATCCATTCACAGAAATAAAGAAGTTATCAAATGTGTTATGATCATATCCTTGAGCTAGATTACATGACAACGAAAGAGAAAGTGTGGCGTGAAGAGTCACTTCTGAAGAACTCAATTTTCCAAAATACTGTCATGGGACAGAGAGAGAGGATGAAGTAGAGATGACTAAATTTCAGTGTGTATGTTGAAAATCTGATTAAGGGATTAAATTCATCTTGACATTGTACAGCAACACTTTGTTTCACAGAACATGCTGAAAGATAATGGTGACAAAAGCTACCTGATGAAGTTATCCATGCTTCTGTTATCTTATTTTTGATATATCGTCAGCCTAATAGCATATCTGCCTAACTCATTTTTTCAGGTTTTTGGAAAAGAAGAATGTTCAGCAAGTTGTAAGAACCTTTTATTTATATGTTAATGGTGACTCCCACCAGATGTGTGAACAAGTTTGAAATAAAAAAATAGACACTAACTTTTGCATAACATATAAAACTGACTTGTGCAAATCTTGCTGGGGATGAATCAGCTCTGAGAAAAGCACGAGCCAACCTGTCCAGTGGCATCAGGAAAGCAAAACAGGAGTACACAAACAAGATAACCTCCCTCTTTAAGGACAGCAAGAATGCACAGAGCCTATGGCAGGGCATTCAGGCCATTACAGACTACAAACCTGCATCACAAAGCTGTGAGAGCGACATCACTCTGCTCAACAACTTAAACAGATTCTTTGCACGCTTTGAGGAACAGAACACCACTCGCCCACAGAAAACACCACCACCTTCGCACGACCAGCCTCTGTGCCTGTCTGCTGCCAGCGTGAAGAGGACACTCTCCGCCATCAACACCCGGAAAGCAGCGGGCCCAGACAACATCCCTGGTAGGGTGCTGAAAGACTGTGCAGAGGAGCTGAAAGATGTTTTTACAGACATCTTTAATACCTCCCTGAGGCAAGCCACTGTGCCATCAGGCTTCAAAACTGCCACCATCATACCTGTGCCAAAGAAATCATCCCCATCCTGCTTCAACGACTACCGTCCTGTGGCACTGACACCTATTATCATGAAGTGCTTTGAACGACTAGTCCTGTCACACATAAAATCCACCCTGCCCCCCAGCCTGGACCCGTACCAGTTCGCATACAGGGCAAAACGATCCACAGACGACGCAATTTGCTCTGCCCTCCACCCAGCGCTCACCCACCTGGACAAGAAAGACTCATATGTGAGAATGCTGTTCATAGACTTCAGCTCAGCGTTCAACACCATAATACCACAACAACTCATCTGCAAACTGGACAAACTGGGCCTCAGCACCTCCCTCTGCAACTGGCTGCTGGATTTCCTCAGCCAGAGGCCCCAAGCGGTGCGTGTTGGCAACAACATCTCAGGCAGCATCACCCTGAGCACAGGGGCCCCACAAGGCTGTGTTCTCAGTCCCCTCCTCTTCACCCTGCTCACACATGACTGCACACCAACCCACAGCTCCAACCACCTCGTGAAGTTTGCAGATGATACGACACTGGTGGGTCTCATCACCAACGGCGACGAGACCCACTACAGGAAAGAGGTGGAGCTTCTGACCAGATGGTGCAAAGACAACAACCTCCTGCTAAACATCAGCAAGACCAAAGAGATTGTTGTCAGCTTCCAGAAAGGCCACACCCAACACCCCCCACTGACCATCGACGGTGCTGCAGTGGAGAGGGTGAGCAGCACCAAGTTCCTGGGGGTGCACATCAGTGATGACCTCTCCTGGACCACCAACACTGCATCACTAGCCAAGAAAGCACATCAGCGTCTCTACTTCCTGCGCAAACTGAAGCGGGCAAGTGCTCAACCACCCATCATGACCACGTTTTACAGAGGAACCATTGAAAGCATCCTCACCAGCTGCATCACCGTGTGGGGCGGGAGCTGCACTGAATACAACAGGAAGGCTCTACAACGCATCGTGAGAACAGCTGAGAGGATAATTGGTGTACCACTCGCATCCCTGCAAGACCTCTACACCACCCGCCTCACCCGCAAAGCCATCACAATCGTCAAGGATACAAGTCACCCTGCACACAGTCTGTTCAGCCTCCTGCCCTCCAGGAAGAGGTACAGGAGTCTCCGCTCCCGCACCACCAGACTCACGAACAGCTTCGTCCACCAGGCCGTGAGACTGCTTAAAAACCTTCTCCCCTCCCCACCCGTGGACTGCTGAACTCCCCCCCCTCCGCATCCTCACCCTCAGCCCCAGCCAGAAGGAACACCAGGCTGGCAAGAGAAGTCGGTAGGGGACATGGACTCTCACCCCCCCCCCCCTTTTACCTAAACTGAGACCCTCACCCTCAGCCCAGCCAAGAGTCTATGGAAGTCTAGGGACATTGGACTCTCACCCCCCCCACCTTACCTAAACTGGACTCTCCACCCCCCCACCCACCCACCCCCACCTTACCTAAACTGAGACTCTGCATATGAAAAATTGCACTCACATGCGCTGTATATTTTATTTTTATTGCACTAGCAATCACTTTTACAATAACTACCTCTAAATGCACACATTCAGGTTGTCTTGTCTTATCTCGTCTTGTCATCTTGTCTTTCATACCTGGTTTTAGCCACACTGGTAACAGTGCCTTAAGCCACTGCACTTTACTTTTTATTTTAACTTAGCTTAGGTCTTGTTTTGTCTTGTGAATTGCACTTTACTACTGTTGTTGTTGTTGTCTATGTAAACGCTAGGAAAGTGAGAAACGTAATTTCGATTCCTTTGTAGTCAATACATGTGAGAAATTGACAAATAAAAACTGATTGATTGACTGATGATTGATTGATTGCAGGGAACTCAATTTGACTTAGGCAATTTTTATAAAAAAGTTAAACCATCAACATGTTTCCAAAGTTGTTTTACTTGCCTTAACAAACCTGGTCATTAACTTTTATCTTAACCAATGTTAAGGCCTAACTTTAACTAAGATGTTTCACTTGTCTAACCCAGGTTTTTTTATTTTGCCTTGGTGAGGCAGGTTGTTATAGTAGTCATGGACCACTCTGGCAGTACCAGCTTCATGGACATTGGGGTCACCTGGTTTTCTACCTGGTCTACCTGGTTTCTTACCTGTGTTTGTGATGTAGGCCCCAGATAACTTTATGAAGTCGTTGTGGTACAAACTGGGTGACCTTGTATGGGGATGGGTTCGACGTGCAGTTTCAAAAATGACAATGTATCACGTGGCGTGTAAATGTCTTTCCTGATACAGCGTTCAATGCAGCTATGCATGGAGTCACACTCCATTTGTGGTGCCCTGCAACCAGATTTTTTGTTAAATAGTGATATCAGCTTCATGGCCAGATCAAGGCATGGTGCAACACCGATTCTGATAGCCGCAGTCATCACTCCAGACTATGACTTTTTTAAATATTTGGGTTGGCTCTAAGACTGACTCAAAGTGTTTGACTTGAGATGGGCAAAAACTCGCTGCCGAGGGAGCCCTCATGCTCCTCCCGGGGTAACAATAGCCATCTGTGTTACCCAGGTTGAAGCAAGTAAAGTTGTGCATCTGCACCACACATACTTTCCATGGTATGAACACAGAGTACAGAGCTAAAATAAATGCTAATATAAAACTATTAAACACTCAACAGCAGTGTTATTTTTTAACAGTCTACAGTATTCTACTCAAATCAGCAATGTTGTTATATATTTATAGCTGCATTATTTTACCAACAAAATGAATGATGCAGTGTATAGAAAGTTTGAGAAACATGAATTAGCTTACCTCATTGATCAAAGATGAGAGTTCATGTTCACTTATGCTAAGACGAGCGTGTTCTTCATGGGAGAACCATTGTTGTGTAGCACAAAAACTGCTCAAGTCAATTTGAGATGACTTGGGCACATTTTTATATGCATCAAAAATGCCACAGTCAACTAGATGACTAAGGCAGATAGTGTTTTTTTGAATTTACAAGCTTTCTGATTGGCTGAGGACATGGTGATTACACAGGGTGGTGCGAGCAGTGATAGGAGAGTAAAGTTAGGCCAATAATCTCATTTGGCAAAAAATTTGTTAGGCAGAAATGCTATTAGGCTGATATTACTCTTGGATTTATATGTATTTATGTGTTTACTTGGCCTTTAAACTCCTTGGATCTCATCCATTGATCATCTGTGGGATGTGCTAGACAAACAAATCCGATCCATGGAGGCCCCACCTCACCTCTTACAGGACTTATACATGTCAGATTAACACAGACACCTTCTAGTGGTGTACTCCACTAGACCTGTTCAACAGGTCAGGGCTGTTTTGGTGGCAAAAGAGGGTCCACCAATATTATAAAGGTGGTCATAGAGGTTTCATAGACTTTATAGTGACTGATTATAAACAGTCGTTGAACCACCAGTGGAGCTGTTGGACCAAAATAACCAATTTGAATGGCACGATTAATGCTGCTTTAAGTACTGTGGAAAATATTGTACATCTGATATTATCACAGGATTCTTTCCCTTCTGTGCGATGTGCACGCCACAAATCACATCATGAACCTAATAATTTCACATCAATCACCACACACAACATCAACTATTCTAATTACATTTTCAAACCGAAATATGAACTAACAGTGTCACAATATTTAAAGTGATCTAAATCATTTTAAGTTTTATTCAGTTATAATGCGTTGGATATGCTTCCCATCCGCTCGGGTTTAGAATTGACAGCAGCAATGAAAGCCATCATTAATTCGACTTACACTTTGGCCAAACAACGAGACTCCCAAAAGGAACACACACACAACACACCCCAGTGGCAGCTCCAGTCTGTGTGGAGCAGCGCTGTAAGGCAGGTGCTGTTTGGATTAGGGGGTGTGGGCTGCTGCTGGTAGAAAACCTGCCGCCAGACATTCACTTCGTCTCCAGCGGTGCATCAACAGCAGCGACAACGCAGCGCAGCCTCCATTTTCACCTGCTCTTCATCCACGTTTTCTTCTGTCACCCTCCAGACACCAGGGCCGTCTTTGCTATGGGCAATGTGGGCGGACAGACTGATCCCAGGCAGCAATCTACGTGAGGGCGCACGAGCGCATTTATCATCTTGACATCCCATAGTAACTGCACTGATTAATCCAGTTACCATGGTGGCAGTGAACATGAAGAATTGATTGGTTTTCTGGGGTTGGGACAGAGCTGCACTGATTGCACACAATGAAAAATTAATGGAATTAGAAAATAGACAGCTCACTGGTGCTCCTTGCATATATGAAAGCTTATTATGCATCCATGGGCGACCGTGGCTCGGTGGTAGAGTAAGTGATCCTAAAACAAAGAGAAGCATACTGCCTCAGTGGCACTTTCACAACTGTGCCCCGTTAACCTCCTAGGGAGAGATTTGTGACAAAACTAGGGATAGCAGTAGTACCAACCTAAGTGGTATGAAATGGCTTTGGTATGAAAGCGTGCCGTGTAAATCTAAAACAGCAGACAGCGATGACGAGGACGAAGTAAAAACATTGTGCCGAAGGACTAACATTGAACTACTGGTACAGTTTAGATCTAATTCAAACAGGACCAAGTAGCATAACTCAAGAATTAATGAAATTGGTAAAAACCTGCATTCCTCCGCTGAGATGAAAAATGTTGAAACACATACACCAAACAGTTACATTGCAACAATGTACTATCGGCACGAGTGCGGACCAGATAAGGAATATCATGACAATCTTTAAAGAGCCCAGCTGTAAAGTAACTCTTACTTAACTACTGGGAAAAAAAAAAGGATTGTGCTTGCACGATGCGCTCCAAAAACCAGAAATGAAATTATTTCGGGGGGATCTCACACCACACATCTGGTGTTCAAAACCGACCCATTCACAGTGGAGAATTTGGGGGATTTATCCAATAAAATAAAAGATCAAACTGTGAATGGAAAGAAGTGGGGGGGAAAATGCTGTTTGCACCTAAATTGAACGTGTAATGCACCCATTTGAACTGGGTCACACAAGCAGTCAAAGCTGTACATCTCTAGTGGAGAAACTAGCTAAACCCATCGCCGATTGTACACTTTAATCGCATGAAGAAGAGTTAGAGCTGACCAATTTACACCAGGAGTTGTGGTTCCAAGGGTTCAGCTGATGTGGGACTCATTAAGGGGGTACACCAATTAGATAACTCCAAAAGCTCTTACAGGCCATATCAGAGACAGTATCACTTAAACCGAAGCTGAAGAGGAATAAGCACCAATATTACAAGATTTATTAAGTGCAAGGAGTTATTAGAGAGTGGTCCAAATGCCGCAGCAATAGTCCTTTGTTTCCTGTAAAGAAAGCCGCCCCATCAACAGGAGGAGGATGGTACAGGATTTACAAGCGGTAAAACAAAGCGGTAATACCACATGCTCCCCTTGTACCACCCACACTAGACTCAACCAACAATTTACAAGAATGTTAGCTATGATTCTCTATACCACTTCAGAGGACAGATCAATTTTGGTTTGCTTTCAGTATAGAGGTAAAAAGTATACGTTCACAAACCTCCCACAAGGATATTGTGAAAGTCCGACCCATCTTTCAATGGCAAGTTCATCTAACTTAGCACCAATTTACTCCCCCAAGAGGAAAGTCAGCTATTATTTGTACGTTAATGCTATTTTGCTGGCCTCAGAAATGAAACAGATTGCAAAACTGACACTGTGCTCTATTAAAAATTAGCGACCAGGGCCATAAAGGTAAGCAAAAATAAATTGCAATTAGATGGAAGGAAAGTAGTGAATATCTAGTTTCAATATCTCTCTGAAGGTAAACAACCTAGATGAAACCTAGAAAAAACTGCAATTACATGGCACCCAAACCACAGACAAAAAAACAAACAAATGCTTATGTCTTTTTTGGGAATGACTAACTTCTGTAGAGCATGGATTGCAAATTATGCTGAAGTAACACAATCCACTTCAAATGCTTATCTATGATCAACTATATCAGCTAATGATGTGATCACATGGACTCCAGAGGGAGAACATGATCGTTTGTAAATAAAAAACAATTACTCAGTGAGTTCAGGAGTTCTAGCACTCCCCAGATTATAATGAAAACCATTTACAAATGTGTGATGCTGAAGTGGATTATGACCAGTGTGCTAAACCCAACTTTTGAGGAAACTTAGACCGTAGACTACTATTCGTCTAAATTAGACCCAATAGCCAGAGCAATGCCGCAGAGTGTTTTGCAAGCTGTACAGGCCGCAGCCTTAGTAATACAGAGTTCAGCTACAATTGGTCTATTTCATCATTCACATAACACTGAAGGTGTGCGCATGCTGTAGATGCGCTACTGACCCAAGTTCAAAAATATTCCTTCATGTCTCCAGCTAGGGACATCTTAATTTGGATGACGTCCAACTCCTCAGCCTCATTAAATTGAAAGGTGTGACAAGTTTAAATCCAGCAACGATACTACCCCAATATGAAAGAAGGCGTTAAACATGATTGGGTAGCTGAAAACCAAAATCGGATGTAGTGGATTTTGCTAGACGGATCGTGTAAAAAGAACCCTAGATGGGGACTAACCGTAGTGGATATGCAGTGGCTAAACTATATAAACAAAGTGTTAAAATATGAAGCACTCGCCCCCACCTCCTCAGCCCAAGCAGCAGAACTGATTGCACTAACTGAAGCATGCAAATTAGGAGCAGGAACAGAGAATAACTGTCTATACTGATAGTGCATATGCTTTTAATCCTTACATGTTTTTGCACAACAGTGGAAAAAAGAGAGGTATGATCCATCCACAGGTAAACCGATTTTGCATACAAATCTGATTTTGGCCTTATTAAAGCCGTGCAACTACCACTTCAGATGCAGTTTGTGTACGTTGCAGCCCAACAACAGGGACGACTCCGTTTCACAAGGAAATCGTAAAGCAGTGAGGAAGCCAAGAAAGCTGCTGCTAGACAAGAATACACAACGATAAGTACACGGCTGAAGGGATCAACACACATTGACCATGCATCTTAAAAGATATGCAACAGAGCTCACCTGAACAGAAATACAATCTTGGGCGAACGGGGGCGACATTATCTGATAAGAGTTATGGAAATGACCGAGGGCAAGTACCATACTTCCAAAAAAATGTATTTCGATTTGCAGCAGTATTGCGCGTGGATTAACCATGCTCAACGGGGGATGCATGAGCTAATAATAAAAATATATACAGCATATGGATTCCAAATTATGCAAAAATGTTGTTTGCATCATGTCTCGTGTGTGGAAAAAAAAACAGATGCCCAAGGCAGATTCAGACCACAGACCAGGGTAAATGCTAATGCTCGTATCCATTTCATATGATATGCATGATTTCATTGGAATTAAATAAATTTGAAACAACAAAAGCATTGTCTATGATCATAGACTTATACTCAAAGATTTATAGTTTCCAACCACACGAAATGATGGCAATAACAGTAGCTAAAGCTTTTATGCAAACCAATTGCACCAAGATTTGGATTCCAGAAATCATATAGTGGATAATGGACCACATTTGAAATGAGTAATGTGATAATTGATGTGAATGTTTTCCATTAAAATAAAATATCATTGTTCTTATCATCCACTCAGCAGGACTACTTGAAAGAGCGAATGGTACAATCAAGGCTAAACTTAGGAAAGCCATGGACGAGACAGGAAAAGGATGGGTAACCTGTTTGCCAGCAGCAATGCTGAGTCTTCACCTACAACCTAATAATACAGGACTGTCACCTTTTGAAATTTGTATGGTAGACCTTATAGAGTACCTTGATTAACTTCAAAGGAGATGAAGAGATGAACAGAAACAATTGTGGATTATAGAGAAAAATGTTGGGAGAACAAAGAAACTGTGTCTATAGTTCACCCACAGAGCCGGTCCTCGACCAAGAGACACCTGTGAAGCCCGGAGATGGCAGTACGCATAGCTGAGAGAACAACGTGGATACACCTGAACATGCAACGAGCACCAATACCTACAGATAAGTAATAAATAAAACAGCCCCTTACAACCTTAGGTAGAAATTGCAGTTACTGTCTTAGTCACCTGTGATGTGTTTGTATTCCCATCTGAGGAAAATTATTACAAAGATTGATTACTACTGCACTAATGAAACAACAATTGTTCTATCAACCTGTCCCCGCAGTTGATGAGTTCGAGAGGCCTGAGATGACTAAAAGACAAGGTGTGGTTAGATTCGGGAATGATAATGAGTATGAAGAGTGTGTCCAGCTCAGCGAGTAGAAGAGTCAATCTACGCGCCCATGAGGAGAAACACCTGCCGAGAATGACACACTTGTTTAGTCTCTGATGTAATGTATGCTTAAGAGAAAGAGAATGATGGCAATTGTATATACATTTAAAGGTTTTTTTTTCTTTTCCTCGCTTTAGGGACAGCACCTGTAGGCAGGGGAAGGGTCCGATGAGTCGATCAGCCAGTTTATTTTTCTTTATTAGATTCATAAATGTACGTATACATTTGCTGTTATCAGAATTAATATTCCTTACATTTATAATTTTACCTTTTATAAGTAATTAAGCATACTGAGTGATTGTAACCGTTACTAACACAAAGTATTGGCCGCCGGGGCAGCGGGGCCGTGTGGAGAATTTTCCTGTCTAGAAAGTAACAGTATGAAACAATAAGAATGTTAAAGAACTGCCAGACAGGTTTTTCGCTCCCACATCATTCATGATTATTTGAATCAACTACTAACACTGATT
>NC_040012.1:1437322-1452886 GCF_000972845.2 Larimichthys crocea
AATAATGTACCTCTACTGTTTACAGTCATGTTACTGGCAAAAGTTTCTGATCAACTGTCTTCTGTGCAGGCACTGTGTGATTCTTTCACATAAGAACACTATTGTTCATTTCGGTAATGACTGAATCCTTGCCCAACCCAGCCTCCCTGGTTTCGTGCTGCTGGAACCTCTGCAGACTGTGGGACTGGCAGACTGTCATTGTTTCATTTTTAGCAAATTACAAATTACATCATAGTTTTGTTTTGTTTTGTTTTTCGTACTATCTCTATTAAGTCGGGCCTTCATAGCCAGTTGCATTTCAAAATTCCCAGTTTCAAGTTGGCCAAAAAGCCAGATTTACTGAATCTTAAGGTTGACAAATTTCTTGCAGATAGATGATACATGTGGGGGTGATGAATACACCACCCTGCCAATGGTTTTGGCTATTGGCAGGCGGTGTGGGTATTCAAGGAACAATGCTGGAGGTCCAATTATTGGGGGGAAGTAATAACGCAAACAAGTGCAACAAAATTTAAAGCATAGATTTTGGTTAAGACAAACCTTTATTCATATGTGCCAAAAAACTTGCCTCTGTCTCTTACAGAATAAAAAGAAGCTGTCTTTGTCTTTGCAGTAGCTAATCGAATCAGGTCCTTTAACACGACCGTTATCATTCCATCCAGCCACAGCTTTCCATCAATGCCTAAACTATCTCCTGTTGTAAATCTGCCATGAGTTGAACTCAAGGTCTGAAAGATCTGTTTGTGGAGTAGAAAAAGGTGGCAGAGCTGTTGAATAGATGTGGATAGCAAGGAGAAGAGAGGTATAAATAACCATGTATATGGCTCAGAGGCCGTATGGAAATTCTCTCTGAAAGTTGGCATTACTGGAAAGGTCGGATCAGCGTCGTTTTTTTGTTCATTTCATTCTTTTCCGCGCATCCTGTGTGCCTCTCTCTTGTTCTCAGTGCAGTCCACACCCAAAGTCATCATCTTCTTTTCTTATCAGTTTCGCCTCTCTCAAAACTGTTCTTTTAAATCAAAGAATTGGTCCTAAAAGTGGCTGAAATTTATGACAGGGGTCCAATAGCTATGGGAAAAGGCATGTCAAGCATGTTTTTGAGAAATGGCTTTTACTGAAGGACCCTAAGTGACCCAGCAGTCACAATACGTCTGCCTGTCCAATCTCAGTGTCCCCCCAGCGTCATATATGTCAGGGTTTCCTCCATCTACGTGCCACAAATGTAGTCTGGGGCAAATACACAAACTAATGCACTCACTCCACACTACTGGCACCTTTGTGCTTACCTATGGGTCTAGGTTTTAAGTAAGTAACTCTTATACAATACAGTAGTAACCGATTCTGACCTGCAACCTTACAGGGTCAATGGTGTCAATGGTCATGTTCATCATCCACTAAATCCAATCTGTCACAACAGGGCCGACTCTTTAAACAAAGACACGACAGGTCCCTCTAGTCTCTGTGGTACATGGTGGCAGCGCTGCGTCCAGTTAGCAGCATTAAATGGCACTTAGTCCAAGTTAAGGCAATAGTGAATATGCCAATGTCCAGTAGAATTTCAAAATAAAGCTTGCTGAAGAAAACAACTTGGTAAGGGTTAAAAAGAAAAAGGAATTGTGGTTTGAAGTAAATCAAAGCAATAAAGTTTATTATATAGCCCCGTTTACTAGCCAGAGGTACCCAAAGGTACACAAAGCCATGGAAAAACAAACATAACAGGTAACATAGATAAATAAATACAGTTAAAATTAAAATACAGGTAAAGAATAAAAGTGTGTAAAGTGTTAAAAAAAAAAAAAAAATTACAGAAATGCATAAGACACAGACAGACGAGTGAGTACATCATGAAGGTAACATGTGTACCTAGTCGAAGAAAAAGCTAATATAAAAAAAGTGGGTCTTTAAGTTTTCGATTTAAAATCGTAAATTAACATCAGTGCTGTCACCTAGTACATAAGGGGCAAACAATTCCTGGAGGGGCCCAAGTGGTCCATTATCAATCATGTTCTGTATAAGAGTGCTGAATTTCCTTGAGATTAAACTGTGTGTATGTGTGTATAAGGTGGTGAGTGGAAGAACGAGAAAGAGAGAGCGTGGAGTAAACGTAAGTGAAGTGTGTGTGTGTGTGTGATGGATGGAGGAGTTGCGGTTAGGAGTTTGGTTAGGAATAAAATGTACACTGAAGGCCAACAGTTCCTCAAAAGCCAGGGGCGGCACAGTGCCTGCAGTTGGTTAGCACTGCATGGATTAAAGTTTCCCTGTCCGCTACGACAGATGTTCTGCAATCAGACTTCACAGAGGCCTTATGAGATCGAGTGTAGATATCGCGGAGGAGAACAAAAAATAGTGGGTGGGGATGATGGGCTGATTTTATTGGCAGATTTGTCACACGCTGCAGCCAATGGTATTGTGACGAATGACGAGTTATAATGACCCACACAGAGCGCGATCGAACACAACGCGGCACTAAAGGTTAGCTCTTAGTTAGAATGGACTCTTCGGGTGGCGTCATCAATCAGTTTTTTTGACGCGTCACGAGCGTGATGTCATAACGGAGTACTCGTTTGTAAAGTCTCAGTCAACATGTGAGAACGCGTCTGGACACAGAGAGTCTCCTGTTGTGTGTCTTGGACTTTGTCTGCAGTGTTTTCTGGGTAAACGGCTTCATTCAGTGTTCGCTCCCCACCTCTGGCAACTGTGAGTTACGATGTTATTGAAGCTTTATAATGAAAGTTATAATTTTTTGGGATCTCACGAGCCAATTGGAGTCGCTGTGTAAGGGGCGGATAGTGGCCCAGGTTAGTGTGGGAGATAGTGCGCACATGGAAAAGCAGAGACGCTATCGCTCATGGAGCTAAAGAGGGAAGGCATCGTCGTGGGGAAGCATCTTAAGTTTAATCCTGGAGGGTCTGACTACCCGTGGTCCTGCATATAAAACTTCTGTTGACCTGCAAGAGGTGAATATAATGTGTATGTCCTGATTTTGTGGCTAATCTAACTGTTATAGAGTGAATAAGACTGAATGAAGATTTAGCGACAAGTAAAGCTAATGTCGTCTAGGGCTGCATATTCGTAAGCTTTTGCATTGGATATTTTGTTCTGAAGCTAAAGCTAAGGGCCATATTCGACATGAATAGCTTGGATATTGTGCTCAAGTCAGATGATTATGCTTTAAGAGACGGACGGTGGAGAGAGAGAGACGGATTTTTCCAACCGTGACCCTGCTTACTGTGCTGTACTGTGCTGTTACTATACTGTCCGTGCTATTTCTGGCGTTTGGATGCGTCGGGCCGAGCCTGCTGCTGCTGTATCTTTTTCTTGTGACTTCGGCACATTGCCTCGTGTGTGATTGGATTCCCACCCGCCATTTTCATCTTCACCGTGAGACTTTTTCATTCGCACATCGCCCTACTAAACAAACCCTGGATTCTTGGAGTACCTAACTATACCATGCGCACGTATTTTAGTTTGTGGTCTCGATTGAGTGAAGCTGCCTTACGTTTTTAGGCCACCACCGCACCACGCGCTTCAATAAACAGGCCTGCAAACCGGGTTAAAATCTCTTATGTGTGTGTCTCTGAAGGTGTGTGGGCCCCAGGTAAGATATTGAGTTTGCAGAAATAAAGAATAAGGTTTTGAAGGTAACTTAGAGTATAAAAAAAGTTTATTTTAAAGTAAGGGAAAGGTTAAACCAAAAGAAAGAAATTCCAAATTTATTTGAAAACCTTTTAACTCGGGAATGTGCATTACATTTATTTGGAATTTTATTCTTTAAATAATTCAGCTATTATTCTGTCTATATTATAAATCACCTGTAAAAGGAATTATTTTTGCATTTAAAGTACAGTTGTGGTGGTCATTATTTTAAAGTAGTAAACATTATTAGAGGTCATACATTCTATAAAGTACATTAAACAGTTTGTATTTTCCTTACAACGAGCCCAGGCCCAGATCTCATGTATTAACCCTCTAGCTTTATTGAACTACATGGGAACTGGGTGTAACAGTCCTTTTAGTTGGTTTACCTGCTAAGTAATGAGCACTCTTTTACAATCCACAGGTACTCTCCGTAGTCTGTCTCTGCTGTACCTTATACCACAAATTTATAATTGTCCCTCCTACCAGCCTCAGTAAATCAGAGGCCAACTAAGTGAGGTATGCGAGACATACAAGAACAGGACAGACACACACATCTGTCTAGGGGTTAAGAAAATCTGCACACCCCAGTATAATAATAATTTTATAACATTTCCCCCCTGTTGTCTGATTTTTAAAAAGTTAACAAATATAATCACAAGAATAAAAATGAATCCGTGTTAAATACCATTGATTCAAAAATATAAATTGACTATTGTGAGAGCAAAAAAACCGGTCTGGCGTTCTTGTAACATTCTTATGTTTTCATACTGTTTACTTTCCCAGAAGGAAATTCTCCACACGGCCCTGCGCCCCCAGGGCTAATAATTTGTGTTAGTAATTGTTACCAATCATTCCGTATGTAATCACCATATAATGTAAAAATATAGATGTAACAGCAAATGTATTAGTTTACATTTAATGAATCTAATAAGAAAAATAACACACATCTCCTTTCAGCAAAAGCATGCTAAAGCTAATCTGTTCTGCCAGGCCATAGACTAGTGTTATATAAGTGGTTGTGATGCCTCTAATCCATCAAAGTGTTTATAATAAAACGTTGCCGGTTGTAATAGATGGTATTATCCCCTCCACATTTTTTATTTATTGTAACCCCCAGCATATAAATGATCAAAACCTACTGCGCACCTGGTTCCTAGCCCTTAAACTCATCTGGGACTCTCCTGAGAACACCAAGTGAATCCAAAATAGACTCAGAATCAAATGAAGCATATCACGTTTAACTCTGTGCATGTCTTCTGTTGTTAGTTTAGGAAACTGGTGGAGTCCATGGGAAGCAGTATGTAGGCATCATTAAGTGAATCAGAGCGCAGGTACCATACCAGAGTTTAGGCAACTTAGTCTTAACCTCTGTCCTCATTTGCCATCCCATTCTTTGAATGGGTGCCATGGGTGCTCTGCCAATCATACCTAAGGTGTAAGTAGCTGGTTTATTTATCACTTATGGTAGGTACCAGTGCTCATTTGCAATGTGTTCAGGTGTATCCAAAAGTGACAGTCCTGTAATAAATATCATGTTGTCTTATCATCCACAATCAGCAGGACTAGTGGAAAGGTGAATGGTACAATTAAGGCAAACTTAGGAAGCCATGGATGAGACAGAAAAGGATGGGTAACCTGTTTGCCAGCAGTAATGCTGAGTCTTCACATACAACCTTTTATTTTAATGGAAAACAGGTCACTCAGTTTCGCAATTTAATCAAATTTCCTGAAATGTGGGTCCATATCACTAATATATGATGTCTCTGGGAAATCCAAATCTCTTGGTGGGCAATATGTTTTAAATGCTTTAGCTACTGTTATTTGCATCATTCGGTGGTTGGAATAACTTGCAATCCATTTTGAGTAGAAGTCCTATGATGAATAGACCAACTTTTATTTTTCACATTTATTTAATTCAATGAAACCATGCATTCGTATGAAATGATATTACATTAGGCATTTACCTGGTCTTGGTCTGAACTCTGCCGTGGACTTCTGTTTTCCACACACTAAACATGATGCACAATTTTTTTTTAACGTATTTTTTGGAATCCTTACCTCCTGCAATCCCCCTGTGACACATGAGTCAAATCCATGCGTCAATACTACGACGCACGCAAGAAATAATTTTTTTATTTGTTATATAATTAGTATAAATGACACTTTACCTTTACCCAGCATCTAAAACCTGGACTAGTCTCCGTGTGATCGTCAAGACTGTCTAAAACTTTCGACGTGACTGCAGATGTTTCAAACCGGGTGTAGTCTCCATGACGTCCCATGGACGTCTAAAACCTGGTCTGTAGTCTCTGGACCGCAGACCTGTCTAAACCTGGACGGGTCTCCGTGAAGGTCCCCACAGACGGTCAAAACTTGGACGTAAACTCCGTGACCTCCCCACAGACTGTCTAAAACTTCGACATAGTCTCCATGACGCTCGACGGACAGTCTAAAAACCTGGACATAGTCTCTGTGACGTCCCTAGAGACGTCATGAACATGGACATAGTGTCCATGACGTCCCCAGAGACTGTCTAAACCTGGAAGTAAGTCTCCGTGACGTCCCCACAAACTGTCTAAAACCT
Organism: Larimichthys crocea; assembly: GCF_000972845.2. NCBI lineage: Eukaryota > Metazoa > Chordata > Actinopteri > Sciaenidae > Larimichthys > Larimichthys crocea. The sequence goes on from NC_040012.1 coordinate 1,443,546, forward strand.
GGACGTAGTCTCCGTGACCTCCCCACAGACTGTCTAAAACGTCGACATAGTCCTCCATACGTCTCGACAGACAGTCCTAAAACCTGGAAGTAGTCTCTGTGACCACAGGCTGGTCTAAAACCTGACGTAGTGTCTGTGACGTCCCCTGGAGTTCTAAAATGACGTAGTCTCTGTGACTCAGACGGTCTAAAACCTGGACGATTCTCCATGACGTCCCCACACACCTGTTTAAAACCTGGACTAGTCTCCCGTGACGTCCCCACAGACTGTCTAAAACCTGGATGTAGTCTCTGTGATGTCCCCACAAACTGTCTAAAACCTGGACGTAGTCTCTGTGACGTCCCTGCGGACTGTCTAAAACTTCGACGTACTCTCTTTGACCGCAGAACTGTCTAAAACCTGGACGGGTCTCCATGACTCCCCCACAGACTGTCTCAAACCTGGACATACACTGCACAAACAGACCTATAGAAAGAAGCAAAATATTTAAAATTCAATCAAAATTATCTTATTAAGTAAAAAAAATCTGACAATGGGTAAGCTTTCCTTTACTTGACAAGAATTCTTAAAATAAGCACAAAGTTCTTGCCTTGGACAGACTAAAATGGGCCGTAAAACTAGACAGAAAATCTTAAATTTAAGTAAGTTTTTCTCATAAAAAGCAATAAAAACCCACCTTTTTAAGATTAAGTTACTTAAAATTAGAATTTTGGTCTCTTGGCTGAGTTAACTTTAAGAAATAACACCTTAATCTGGGATTAATAATAAGTATAAAAGTAGTTAAAATAAGACACAATTTCTTCAAATAGTATATAAAAATAATGACTTTGTCTTAAATCAGACACCAAAACATTCTCATTTAATGTTTTTATTACTTTGCAATACAATTGCTTAATTTACATCCACAAAAAACAGAAGTTATATCAGCTATTGTAACAGCATACTATAACAAATTAACATACATTTATTGAATTTAACACAAAAAACAGAAATGTATATCAGCTATGTAAGCATACTACTATAACAATTAACATACATTCTATTTAACATCCCAAAAAACAGAATGTTAATCAGCTATTATACAGCATCAATAACTTAACAAGCAACATTGCAACTGCGGTTACTGCACAATACTTTCTGAAACAGAACTTTCTTTGAAGGTTTACATGATAGAGAGGGGGAGAGTCAGTACACAAACACACAGAAGAAACAAAGACTCACTCACTCAATGAAGGACTTCCACTCGCCAATGGCTTTTTTGTACGAAGGGGTCAAATCTTGCTCATGAATGGAATCTTGGAGAATTTCTGTTTGCAGTACTGACAGAAGTGTGGAAATACACTTTGGGTAAGTGAGGTGCAGGGCATAGTAATAGCCATGAGGTAGAGCAGTCATTGAGACCTCTCAGTGTTGAAGGTAGTCACTGGCAGTTCCAATGGCGATCATGCAGTTGTCCTCGGAAACAAGCACAACTGGACACAGACAGTGGTCGCTGGCGGCGGAAACATCGGATCCTCTGAAGTCTAATAACACAATCAATGTAGAGTTTTAGAAAAAACATCACAAGTAACACACACTTTGAAACTGGACTAGGACATTGGTGAAATCATAATGTACTTCCAAAACATATAGTCAACAGCAATCCCGAGAGAGAGAAAATGTTGTACTGTCATTGTTGAGCAGTGCAAATTTGAATGCACCACAGCTAGTTCAAATGAAGTTAGAATTACAACAACGTACACTAGGAGAAGACTTCTGTCAGAGAATTTTTTAAGAGAAACCTTTGAATAAGGAGGACTGGATTCAAAGTATCAAAGTTTAAGTTGAATTTAATATTCTTGTACAAGAAGGAGCGTTATAACAGTGCAACACGCAAGAGGGTTACAGAGAAAACGGCTCCTTGTGGAGCTCTGTCAGGTAGTTTTATACAATCACAAAAGGGCTGTCTCGAACATCTTCCACTAACGATTTCCTTTTTTGGTTTTTCCCCTTAGTAATGAACATTATGTTTCTTGTCCAAATGACACTTCCTTAGTCTGTTTCTCATGTCCTTGAACATTTTTAAAATTTCCTTTCCCAGGCAGCTTTAACAAATACATGCTTAAGGGGGAAACAAAAAGACAAAACACACATACACTCTCCCTCTAAGAGTTAAAACACCTGCAGCCCAGTACATCTTAATTTTATAACATTTCCCCCCTGTTTGTACATTTTAAAAAAAAAAGGGTACAAAATATAATGATTACAAGAATAAAAATTCGGGGCAGCGGGGCCGTGTGGAGAATTTTCCTGTCTAGAAAGTAACAGTATGAAACAATAAGAATGTTAAAGAACTGCCAGACAGGTTTTTCGCTCCCACATCATTCATGATTATTTGAATCAGTTACTAACACTGATTAATTTTTATTCTTGTAATCATTATATTTTGTACCCTTTTTTTTAAATAGTACAAACAGGGGGGAAATGTTGTAAAAATTAGGATTGTACTGGGCTGCAGGTGTTTTAACTCTTAGAGGGAGTGTATGTGTGTTTTGTCTTTTTGTATTCCCCTTATCTAGCATGTATTTGTTAAAGCTGCCTGGGAAAGGAAATTTTAAAAATGTTCAAGGACATGAGAAACAGACTAAAGGAAGTGTCATTTTGGACAAGAAACATAATGTTCATTACTAAGGGGAAAACCAAAAAAGGAAATCGTTAGTGGGAAGATGTTCGAGACAGCCCATTTTGAATGCATTGTATAAAAACTACCTGACAGAGCTCCACAAGGAGCCTTTTTCTCTGTAACCCTCTTGCGTGTTGCACTGTTAAACGCTCCTTCTTGTACAAGAATATTAAATTCAACTTAAACTTTGATACTTTGAATCCAGTCCTCCTTATTCAAAGGTTCTTCTTAAAAAATTCTCATGACAGAAGTCTTCTCCATAGTGTACTTGTTGTAATTCTAACTTCATTTGAACTAGCTGTGGTGCATTCAAATTTGCACTGCTCAACAATTACAGTACAACATTTTCTCTCTCTCAGGGATTGCTGTGACTATATGTTTTGAAATACAATTATGATTTCACCAATGTCCTAGTCCAGTTCAAAGTGTGTGTTACTTGTGATGTTTTTCTCTACATTGATTTGTGTTATCTAGACTTCAGAGGATCCTGATGGTTTCCTGCGCCAGCGACCACTGTCTTGTCCAGTTGTGCTTGTTTCCGAGGACAACTGCATGATCGCCATTGGAAACATGCCAGTGACTACCTTCAACACTGAGAGGTTCAATGAGGGACTGCTCTACCTCATGGCATATTACTATACTGACTCTCCCCCTCTCTATCATGTAAAACCTTCAAAGAAAGTTCTGTTTCAGAAAGTATTGTGCAGCAACAGCAGTTGCAATGTTGCTTGTTAAGTTATAGTATGCTGTTATAATAGCTGATATAACATTCTGTTTTTTGATGGATGTTAAATTAAGAAATGTATGTTAATTGTTATAGTATGCTGTTACAATAGCTGATATAACATTCTGTTTTTTGATGTTAAATTAAGAAATGTATGTTAATTGTTATAGTATGCTGTTACAATAGCTGATATAACATTCTGTTTTTTGATGGATGTTAAATTAAGCCATTGTATTGCAAAAAGTTAATAAAAAACATTAAATGAGAATGTTTTGGTGTCTTGATTTAAGACAAAGTCACTTATTTTTATAATACTATTTGAAGAAATTGTGTCTTATTTTAACTACTTTTATACTTATTATTAATCCCAGATTAAGGTGTTATTTCTTAAAGTTAACTCAGTCAAGAGACCAAAATTCTAATTTTAAGTAACCAAATCGTAAAAAGGTGGGTTTTTATTGCTTTTTATGAGAAAAACTTACTTAAATTTAAGATTTTCTGTCTAGTTTTAAGGCCCATTTTAGTCTGTCCAAGGCAAGAACTTTGTGCTTATTTTAAGAATTCTTGTCAAGTAAAAAAAGCTTACCCCATTGGCAGATTTTTTTGCTTAATATAAGATAATTTGATTGAATTTTAAGAATATTTTGCTTCTTTCTAGTAGGTCTGTTTTTGCAGTGTATGTCCAGGTTTGAGACAGTCTGTGGGGAGGTCATGGAGACCACGTCCAGGTTTTAGACAGTCTGCGGTCACAGAGACTACGTCGAAGTTTTAGACAGTCCATGGGGACGTCACAGAGACTACGTCCAGGTTTTAGACAGCCTGTGGTCACAGAGACTACTTCCAGGTTTTAGACTGTTTGTTGGGGACATCACGGAGACTACGTCCAGATTTCAGACAGTCTGCTTACTACACCTGACTTGTCTGCCAGCTCGTCTGACAGTGAGGTCACGTCTTCCAGTGCCTTTGTTTTTGTTGTTGGGATGAAGGTATTACTAAGCATAGATTTCCAAAAAATCTTACACACATTCTCCTTTTTCAGCCAAACGCATGTCTAAAGCTAACGGTGTTCTGCCAGGCCATTAGACTAGTGTTATCTAATTGTTTGTGGATGCCTCTAAATTTAGAGTCTAAATCATCCAAGTGTTTTAATAAAACGTTTGGTTGTGTATATGTTAATAGATGTAATTTATCCCATCCACATTTTTATTATTGTAAACCCACCAGGCACTTAATGATTCAAAACCTACTGCCACCTGGTTCCTAGCCTTAACACTCATCTGGGACTCCTCTGAGAACACCAATGTGAATCCAATCTAGACTCTTAGAATCATAATGAAGCTATTAGTATCACGTTTAACTCTGTGCATGTCTTCTGTTGTTAGTTTAGGAAACTGTGGAGTCATGGGAAGCAAGTATGTAGGCATCATTAAGTGAATCGTAGCGCGCTCGACCATACCGAGTTTAGGCAACTTGTCTTAACCTCTGTCCTCATTCTGCATCCATCTTTTGAATGGGTGCCATGGGTGCTCTGCCATCATACCTATAGGTGTAAGTAGCTGTTTTATTTCTCACTTATCTGTAGGTACCGGTGCTCATTTGCAATTGTGTCAGGTGTATCCAAAAGGTGACGTCCTGTATTAATATCAATTCATGTTCTTATCATCCACAATCAGCAGACTAGTGGAAAGAGTGAATGGTACAATTAAGGCTAAACTTAGGAAAGCCGCTGGATGAGACATGGAAAAGATGGTAACTGTTTGCCAGCAGTAATGCTGACGTCTTCACATACAACCTTTTCATTTTAATGGAAAAACAGGTCCACTCGTTTGCGCAATTACATCATTCTGAAATGTGTCCATTATCACTAATATATGATTTCTGGAAATCCAAATCTTGGTGCAATATGTGTGCTAACGCTTTAGCTACTGTCATTGATCTCGTGTGGTTGGAATAACTTCAATCCATTTTGAGTATAAGTCTATGATACTAGGACAATACTTTTTATTTTCACATTTATTTAATTCAATGAAATCCATGCATCATCGTATGAAATGGATATTGAGCATTAGGCATTTTACCTGGTCTTGGTCCTGAATCTGCCTTGGAAATTCTGTTTTCCACACACTACAAATGGATGCACAATTTTTTTTAACGTTATTTGGAATCCAACCTCCTGCATCCCCCCTGTGAACACTGAGTCAATCCATGCGTCAATACTGCCGCAAATGAATAATTTTTTATTTGTATATATATTATGTATAAATACCTTTACCTTTGACCCCAACATCTAAAACCTGGACGTAGTCTCCGTGTGATCGTCGAAGACTGTCTAAAACTTCGACGTGACTGCAGACTGTTTCAAACCTGGATGTAGTCTCCATGACGTCCCCATGGACTGTCTAAACATGGTCTTAGTCTGTGACCGCAGGGCTTGTTCTAAAACCTGGACTGTTGTCTCCATAAGGTCCCCACAGACTGTCTAAAACACTTGACGTCACTGTAAACTCCTGTGACCTCCCCACAGACTGTCTAAAACTTCGACTAGGTCTCCATGACGTCTCGACGGACAGTCTAAAACCTGGACATAGTCTCTGTGACGTCCCCAGAGACTGTCTAAAACCTGGAAGTAGTCTCCGTGACGTCCCCACAAACTGTCTAAAACCTGGACGTAGTCTCCGTGACCTCCCCACAGACTGTCTAAAACGTCGACATAGTCTCCATGACGTCTCGACAGACAGTCTAAAACCTGGATGTAGTCTCTGTGACTGCAGACTGTCTGAAATCTAGACGTAGTCTCCGTGATTGTCCCAACAAACAGTCTAAAACCTGGAAGAGTCTCTGTGACCACAGGCGTTCTAAACCTGGACGTGTCTCTGTGACGTCCCCCTGGACTGTCTAAACTTTGACTATCTCTGTGACCGCAGACTGTCTAAAACCTGGACGTAGTCTCTGTGACGTCCCCAACAGACTGTCTAAAACCTGGACGTAGTCTCCATGACGTCCCCACAGACTGTCACAACCTGTCGTAGTCTCTGTTGAGTGTCCCACACGACTGTCTAAAAATTTTGACATTCTCTGTGACTGCAGGAGTCTAAAAACCTTGACGTAGTTCCATGACGTCCCCACAGACAACCTGTTTTAAACCGGACGTGTCTCCGTGACGTCCCCACAGACTGTCTAAAACCTGGATGTAGTCTCTGTGATGTCCCCACAAACTGTCTAAAGCCTGGACGTAGTCTCTGTGACGTCCCACGGACTGTCTAAAACTTTGACGTATTCTCTGTGACCGCAGACTGTCTAAAACCTGGACGGGTCTCCATGACTCCCCACAGACTGTCTAAAACCTGGACATAGTCTCTGTGACATCCCTGCAGACTGTCTAAAACCTGGACGTAGTCTCTGTGACGTCCTGACAAACTGTCTAAAACCTGGATGTAGTCTCTGTGACGTCCTCACAGACTGTCTAAAACCTGGACGTAGTCTCACTAGACAATACTTTTTATTTTCACATTTATTTAATTCAATGAAATCCATGCATATCGTATGAAATGGATATTGAGCATTAGGCATTTACCTGGTCGTGTCTGAACTGCCTTGGACATTCTGTTTTCCCACACTAAACATGATGCAAATTTTTTTTTCCGTATTTTGGAATCCATTACCTCCTGCATCCCCCTGTGGACACATGAGTCAATCCATGCGTCCAATACTGCTGCAAATTGAAATAATTTTATTTGTATATATATTATGTAAATACCTTTACCTTTGACCCAACATCTAAAAACCTGGACGTAGTCTCCGTGTGATCGTCGAAGACTGTCTAAAACTTTGACGTGACTGCAGACTGTTTCAAACCTGGATGTAGTCTCCATGACGTCCCCGACTACTAGGACTGTCACTGAGCGAAATAGGACTGTTAAACCTTACGGTCCTGTGACCCAGCAGACTGTCCTAATAACCAAACCTGGACTGGGCTCTGTAGTCCCGACAGGACTGTCTAAAACTGGAGCGTCGCTAACAAGCTCCGATGACCTCCCCACAGACGGTCTAAAAGCGTCACATAGTAGCTCCTGACGTCCCACAGACTGTCAAAAACCTGGACGTAGTTCACTAGACAATACTTTTTATTTTCACATATTTAATTCAATGAAATCCATGCATATCGTATGAAATGGATATTGAGCATTAGGCATTTACCTGGTTGGTCTGAATCTGCCTGGACATTCTGTTTTCCACACACTAAACATGATGCACAATTTTTTTTACGTATATTTGGAATCCATTACCTCCTGCATCCCCCCTGTTGACACATGAGTCAACCATGCGTCAATACTGCGCAAATTGAAATAATTTTTTATTTGTATATAATTATGTATAAAACCTTCCTTTGACCCCAACATCTAAAACCTGGACGTAGTCTCCGTGTGATCGTCGAACGCTAAAACTTGACGTGACTGCAGACTGTTTCAAACCTGGATGTAGTCTCCAGACGTCCCATGGACTGTCAAAACCTGGTCTAGTCTCTGTGACCGCAGACTGTCTAAAACCTGGACGTGGTCTCCGTAAGGTCCCCACAGACTGTCTAAAACTTGGACGTAAACTCCGTGACCTCCCCACAGACTGTCTAAAACTTCGACATAGTCTCCATGACGTCTCGACGGACAGTCTAAAACCTGGACATAGTCTCTGTGACGTCCCTAGAGACTGTCTGAAACATGGACATAGTCTCCATGACGTCCCCACAAACTGTCTAAAACCTGGAAGTAGTCTCCGTGACGTCCCCACAAACTGTCTAAAACCTGGACGTAGTCTCCGTGACCTCCCCGCAGACTGTCTAAAACGTCGACATAGTCTCCATGACGTCTCGACAGACAGTCTAAAACCTGGACGTAGTCTCTGTGACTGCAGACTGTCTGAAATCTGGACGTAGTCTCCGTGATGTCCCCAACAAACAGTCTAAAACCTGGAAGTAGTCTCTGTGACCACAGGCTGTCTAAAACCTGGACGTAGTCTCTGTGACGTCCCCATGGACTGTCTAAAACTTCGACATAGTCTCTGTGACCGCAGACTGTCTAAAACCTGGACGTAGTCTCTATGACGTCCCCAACAGACTGTCTAAAACCTGGACATAGTCTCCATGACGTCCCCACAGACTGTCTAAAACCTGTTCGTAGTCTCTGTGAGGTCCCCACAGACTGTCTAAAATTTTGACATTGGGGATGTCACAGAGACTACGTACAGGTTTTAGACAGTCTGCGGTCACAGAGACTACGTCCAGGTTTTAGACAGTCCATGGGGACGTCACAGAGACTACGTCCAGGTTTTAGACAGTCTGTTGGGGACCTCACAGAGACTACATGCAGGTTTTAGACAGTCCGCGGGGACGTCACAGAGACTACGAACAGGTTTTAGACACTCTGTGGGGACGTCATGGAGACTACATCCAGATTTTAAACAGTCTGTGGGAAAGTCACAGAGACTACATCCAGGTTTTAGACAGTCTGCGGTCACAGAGACTACGTCCAAGTTTTAGACAGTTTGTCAGGATGTCACAGAGACTACGTCCAGGTTTTAGACAGTCTGTGGGGACATCACAGAGACTATGTCCAGGTTTTAGACAGTCTGTGGGGACGTCACAGAGACTACATCCAGGTTTTAGACAGTTTGTCAAGACGTCACAGAGACTACGAACAGGTTTTAGACAGACTGCAGGGACGTCACAGAGACTACGTCCAGGTTTTAGACAGTCTGTTGGGGACGTCACAGACACTACGTCCAGGTTTTAGACACTCTGTGGGGGCGTCTTTGAGACTATGTAGAAGTTTTAGACAGTTTGTCAGGACGTCACAGAGACTACGTCCAGGTTTTTGGACAGACTGCAGGGACGTCACAGAGACTATGTTCAGGTTTTAGACAGTCTGTGGGGACGTCACGGAGACTACGTCATGGAGACTA
>NC_040012.1:1452896-1458401 GCF_000972845.2 Larimichthys crocea
ATGTAGTGTAAAATAAAGCAAAACTCAAAGTAGTACCAAAACAAGACTGTAGTAATTAATGAGGGGGCTGGACAAAAAAGCTCTATAGCGCCCCATGGCGCCTGTTGGGGGCGCTGCAATTGGAAAAAATGTAGTGTAAAATAAAGCAAAACTCAAAGTAGTACCACAACAAGACTGCAGTAATTAATGAGGGGGCTGGACAAAAAAGCTCTATAGCGCCCCATGGCGCCGGTTGGGGGCGCTGCAATTGGCAAAAATGTAGTGTTGCTTCGCATTACTTGATATGTTAGGATTCAGAACTAAAATGTGATGGTTGTACAGTCTGTAAAGCAGTGTAACAAATAAATGTCAGCTGATATATATATGCTGTTTGTTAAAATAATGAAGTACTCTACTGAATGGTTCTGAGTCTGTTTACTAAAAATAAAGCAAAACTCAAAGTAGTACTAAAACAAGACTGCAGTAATTAATGAGGGGGCTGGACAAAAAAGAAGCTGTTCAGTGTTACACTTTGTTATTGCTACCACTTGTGCTCTCAAACAACATAATGTGGACAGAATATGACATGTAATAGTAACTGTGTGTTCAATGTCATAACTACACATACATTTCTATAGTTGTAGTCAGTCAGTATTCAGTAAGGGGTTTTTGTAGGGAAAACATTATATCAGTGAAATAAGTACAGCTTCATAAAAGTTGTAGTATGTCTGTGTAACTTCAACGTTGGGAGCGGGCAACCTGACACGGAAGGCACTGAGGCACGGCAGAGGCACGCCTCAGTATACTGAACTTGAACTGTAATCTGAAATCGAGTACAGCAAGTGTCAGGGACAGCGTTGCCGCATTGTTACTATTAGACATGTGAAAGTACAGAGGAGGTAATTGTGGAGCGGTACACGTACCTATAAGCTGGCCAGGACGGTGGGACTGATTTCCACGGAGTTAGACGGTGTTTTCCCTACACAACCGAACTGGATATACCGGAGCTGAGGACAACTACGGCACGTTAACTGAACTTGAACTTGAAACAAGCACAGCAAGAGTTCAGACAGCGGGCCGGAGGGACATTGACGACAGGGGAATGGGAAAGGCACAAAGGGAGGGGAGTGAGGAGTATGGAATAACCCACTCATCCGTTACGAGTACAGGGTGCAGTATTCGGCACATTTGATATTGTATATAGAGGGGGACAGGTGGGGCGACAGAAGGGAGGGCGAGGGCAGCTGGCACAACCGGCCGAGGAGACGGACGGAAACGGAACTGACGGAACGGTAACGGAACGGCCACGGAACGGAACGAAACCCGGAACTAACTTGAGAACGGAACGTAACGGAACGGAACGGGACGGAACAAGTCATCAGGCAACGGGTTGCTAGACCGTGCGGGCCTGACAGTGACACCGGAGAAGATGTGAAAGAGTCTCACAGGATTAGAAGGTGGAAGGGACACAGGCACTACGACAGCGGGCAGACGGGGGTGTTGTGGTACTGAGGCAGGGTGTGAGAGATAGGTGTGGTCCCGACAAAAGTATTCCCTGGACGGCAGTACCGGACGGAGTGCATAACGAAACGCGAACTTAAACTAACGTGAACTGAACAAGCACAGGCAAGGGTACGCAGCGTGCCGGTCAGTGGTACACGAGACAGGGGAAAGACACAGGCGGTATGTATATGGTGACGTGGACACAGGACGACTACAGCGGGGCAGGACGGTTGGACTGAGGGCATCGGATAGAAGTGGTGCCCTAACAAAACCCCTGGACGGAGCCGTCTGGGTAGTGGCCAAAACGAAGATGATACTAAACTGTAATAAATAAAACAATCACAGCAAGTTTCAGACAGCTGCCCTGCATTGTACACGACAGGGGTGAAAATGCGTAGCTAAATGGAGGGACAGGGTATGGAGAGGGAAACACCACAGGGAGCGGACAGGGGCAGAGGCGGGCCCAACAGGGGGTGGAGAGGAGGGAGCAGGTTGGCGTGACATGAAATGGGAGGGCAGGGCATCTGGCACAGTACGGGAGGAACGGAAACTTAACGTAAATTAACGGAACTTAACTTAACTGAACGTAACTAACAAGCCCACAGCAGTTTCAGGACCTTCACTTGGGCCTGCATGACACGTATACAGGTGAAAGGACACAGAGGAGTAAGGGATGCAGTTTACCACCGGACCACCTGACAGCTGCATGACGGTTATATGTTGGGACGTGATTTTTATTGATGATATACTGTTTTCCTACAAATTAAAACCCCTTTACGAATATGACGCACTACAAACTTAGAGAAAGTATGTGAATGTTACTAAGTATTGAAACACACAGTTACTATTACATGTCCTATTTCTGTCCACCTTATGTGTATACGATTGACATGTTCGACAGGAAAGAAGTCTATTGCAGGGTCCTCTATTCCCATTGACAGCGGATGTCTGTGGTATGAGTTTAACATACAGACATACTACAGCTTTCATGACGCTTTTATGTACTTCTTTTCACTGATATTAATGTTTTCCCTTACTGAATCCTGACGAGTACAAACTCTAGACATAATGTGTATGTGTTGTGTATGTGTGTATGTGCACACACAGTTACTATTACATGTCATTTCTGCTCACATTATGCTGTTTTTGAGAACACATTTGGGCCGGCCGGCTTATAGTCAACATGGGCGACAATGTACAACTGAAAAAGGTACTTAATAGCTCAGTACGGGAAAGGACACAGAGGTATAATTATACCTCGACATGTCCGTGTGCAATCATTAATCAGCCGGGGGAAATCTGAAAGCACGGTATTGCACCGTGCACCTTGCCATTGTGTCATCATGTCTCACTTTAACAAGAAAAGGATATACTGTCGGATACTCTGCTGTAAAAATGAGTTTTGTATTTTTGTTTCTTACTGGAGGATTCGCCCATCTGCCATTTCAAATCACAGCTGCATTGATTGAAGGATGAACGCAGAAATTTTTAAACCCTGTGGTGATAATAATAGTCGGAGAGAGTACAATCGAAGTCACTCCCACACGAAGCTATTGGTGGATTTTGGGCTGACCAAACAATCGGCCGCTCTCCTCTCGCAACCAATCGCCGCTGACACGAACCACGCCTTAATAGAAGTTTTTCTGTCGCTTGATATGCATCAACAGGTGCGAATAGTCATTAGGCATTGTTCGCTCAGTCCTCAACGCGCTCACCCCCCTCTACCCCCCGTCCTCTCCGCATTGCCTGCGCATGTAACTGAAAGGTAATCCGAGCATGATAGCCGATGTACTAATCCTTGGTCTTTATGCGTCGCACTCTAAAGCATTTTTTTTTAATCTCTCTCGCGATAATCCAAAATCCGGGATGTTTCCGTACTCGCGGGCGCATCAGTGAGCCCTGGTTCCATATCAGGTGAGACTCCCGTAACTTTCCGGGAGACTTGGATGTCTGCAAAACACCCATCCTATTACACTACAGTATGTGGGCACTCCCTTAGTATAATTCCTCATTCTGGCTTTTTTTCTTTTTCTGTTGGGCACTTTGGCATATGTGCACCTTAAGACCAATACGGAATGAATTTAAATATACTTTGTAATCGGTGTTTATCTCACAGAATTTGATAATTTTACATAAATAAATGTTCATTATGAGCGTTCAGACTCAGAAAATGGGCATTTAATTTATTGATACATTTATCGCGATTAATACAGAAATTTTTGCGATTAATGAGTTAATTGTTTTTTAAAATCGAGGTGAAACAAGCCCTAAATATATATATAATAAACATATATTAATATAGATATATATAGTATATAGAATATAAGTATATATTATATATATATCATATGATAATATATGGTTGGGCTCACATATACTTTGTCAGAGCTGTCCTACAACTTGTATTGTGCTGTGTTAGAGCAGTATTATTCCACACGCGGACTGCAATAATTAAATGAAAGGCCTGGACAAAAAAAGCTCATAGTCGCCCCTTGGCGCCTGTTGTGGGCGCTGCAATTGGAAAAATGTAGTGTTGCTATCAGCATTAGTTGATATGTTAAGGATTCAGACATAAAATGTGATGGTTGGATAGAGTCCTGAAAAGCAATTTTCAACATTAAGAAGGGCTGACAAAAAGCTCTCTCTCTCTCTCTCTCTTCTCCCTCTCTCGCTCTCCTATAGAATAGATAGTCTAGATATATAAGATAGATAATATAATATATAATTAGGGCTGTCGATCGATAGAAAAAAAATTAACTAATATTAATCGAAAAATTTCTGTAATTATCGCCTTATCGCAATGAATCGATCAGAAAATATATCAATAAATTAAATGCATGTGTCTGAGACTGATATTATATGAATATGATAGGTATGGAAAAATGACCACTTCCTGTAGAATAAACTCCGATAAAGTATATGAAAAATTCATATCAATGGTAATTGGCTTAAGGGCAATATGCACATGCCCACAGAAAACAGCCAGAAATGAGGAATAGACTGAGGAATGCCACACTCCTGTAATGTAGAGCGGGGTTGAGTTTTGCGTTGTGAGGTGATTGCAACTGTGCAAAATTGCTTGTTTTTGTCCCAGAGCCGTCGGGCAAACTTTTTAAAATGAAATGTTTCCTTCCCCTTAAAAGTCCGTACCTTATCCTCTTTACTTTACACCACAGACGCTCCTTTAGTTATGATAGAATCATAACAGATATAACATGACGCCAATCACTGAGCAGGTTGTCCGTGCTACTGCGATACGGTTAAACGTGTCCCGCGCAATTGGATGTGGCAAGAATCTGCCCGCAACTAAAACAAGCAGGGCCCGGGTTTAGCTATGGGCAAATGGGGGCGACCAACGCCCAGAGGCGCAGTCCTCCGTGAAGGGCTTTAAGTGAATAGCATCTTATACACCATTCACACAACAAAACACGAATATATCTGGGAAACAAGCGTACTTTTGGCCACAATCCAAAATGGCGGGCCGCCACCAGGAGTAAACAAAACCGCGTTAAGTGCGGTAATTTTTTTTAACACTGCGTTATTCGTTAAAATTAATCGAAAACAATTACGCGTTAATTGACAGCAACTAAATAGTATATATAATATATTATATATATATATAATATATACTATAGATATTGCTGTTTTGTTAACATACTGAAATAACTTACCTACTGAATGGTTCTTAGTCCCTGTTTACTAATAAAGAAAGCAAAACCAAAGTATTTACAGAAAACAAGACTGCAGTAATTAATGAGGGGGCATGGACAAAAAAGAAGCTGTGCACAGTGTTTAGCACTTGTTATTGCTACCACTTGATGCTCCTCAAACAAATAATGGGACAGAATAGATACATGTAAAGTATGTGTGTTTCATGTCATAACTACACATTACATTTCTATAGTTGGTAGTCAGTCAGTATTCAGTAAGGGGGTTTTGGTAGGGAAAAAAACAGATATCTCAGTGAACTACGTACCAAAGCCTTCATAAAAGTTTTGAGTAATGTCTGGTGGTAACTTCAAC
>NC_040012.1:1458501-1526789 GCF_000972845.2 Larimichthys crocea
GAGTCTTTCTTCAGGCGATGGGCACCTTCAAAAACCCAGAAATGATGAAAAAAAGACGTTAAATGTCAGCTGCAGAGCGATGAGTTGTTGCTCGGTCGATGGCTGGAGCTGGATGAGCTCAGTGACGCGTGAAGCTGTGCCTGTTAATGGGCGTAGCTTGGCTTTTAAACATCAGTTGGCTTTTTGCTTCTTTCACACAACCAGTTTTTAGTTCTTTCCACATAATGAATTTTAACCCTATAGTTGCTGAATGAATTTTAATTGTATATAAATAGTATTTTAAACTATTCTTTATTTGACTTTGTAAATGTTTTTAACTTTGTAAATAGTTTTTATTATGTAATTGTAAAGTTTTACTTGTAAAAGATTTGGATTGTAAATAGTTTTTTAATTGTATATAGTTAAAATATCCAAATTAAAAGATAAAACTATAAAAATATATACAAATATAAAATAAAGTAAAATGAAAATACAAATACAAATAAAAAAAATAAAAATAAATAAAATAAAGAAATACAATAAAAATAAAATGAGAAAAATAAAAAACATAAAATTAAAAACCTAAAAAAATGAGAAATTAAAAAATTAAAAGAAAGAACCTTATAAAAATTAATGATAAGAGTCGAAGACGTGCGACCTTGGGCACATTTTATTTTTTGACAAAAACAAGGGGTTTTTTTGTTTTTTAGCTTTTTGTTTTTTATAGTTAGAGCGTAAATTTAAATATAATTATTTCGCTGCTAGACTTCAGTTTTTAGCAGTGGTTTTAGTTGTTTGAAAATCATTTTTTTTGTTTTTTACTTGATAATGGCTGACTGGACAGTTGTCCGTTACGGCCGAAGGGGGGCCCGCCGCCCCCCACACAGATTTTCGAGCCCGGGACGGGGATGGGAACTGGTTCCAGGTGGGGGGCCCCGTGCATACCGGACCCCCAGCGTGGGGGACCGGCTCATGACTCTCTCCCTAACCCTAACCCTAACCCTAAATATCTGTAAAAATATACATTTGGTGTATTTTTTATAATTATTTGGATGTAAAAATTCCATTGTAAACGGTTATTAAAATCCATTGTAAATAGTTTTAAAAACACATTTTTACAATGACCTTTAATATTACAATGTTAAAATGTGTGTTGTACAGGGAACTTACCGGATACGAAAGGGGCGGAGCCCTAGCAGGGTATATAAGGGAAGGACGGGCTGCCGACAGCTCATTTCTCGCTCAGGAGTTCGAAGAGGCAACACTGAGAGAGAGAGATAGCGGTTAGCTAGCACACGGTTAGCTTGTTAGCTAGCTAGCTTAGGAGCTAGTTTTCGTTAGCCATTTTTCGTTAGCGCATTAGCTAATTTTGGTGTGCAGGCCTGAGGAAGACCTGGTAAAGGTCGAAACGTTGCCGCTAGCACACCGGATTTAATTTAATCTCTTTATAGTGTTTTATTTATTCATATTTATTTTTATATATTATATATTATTTTATTTCATCTTCTGTAAAATACATTAATAAATATTTTATAAGAAAAACAATTTTAAAAGCCTCATTCATTTTATACATTTTGAATTTTTTAAAAATTATGTGAATTTTTCCTTCCCCCATATTTTTGGGAAGTGTTTTTTTGTTCGATGACATTCTCAGAGATGGAGGATGGACAACTGTCGGCTACGGCAGACGCCGTAAACCCCAACAATCATCCCGGGACTGGGGATACGGGAGGCCTTCCGGGTGGAGGGCCAGCACACCCTCCCTCCCGTACCGGAGGGAGTTTTTCCCACACCCTAACCCTAACCCGTATGGCCCCCAAAAACAACCTGTGAAATACTTCACAAACAGAACACACGTTACACGACACAGGACACAGGGAGAAACACACACAGGAAAGGAGGGAGAGAGAAACAGGGGAAGAAGAAACTAAACCTCAGTCCCAGACCCGGACTTTGGCCATCAAAGTCAGAACCCATACTACAATCATCAAAATAGCCCACCACGAATAACGTGGATTCTGACAAACCGCCCCCCCCACAATCCAAAAACTGACAGAACACCTCATCACCACAATTAACACGGCCAGCCCTAATGAGGAGACCAAACTCCTCATTGAGGGAAATGCAAAAAACTGGGAACACACAACAATGTTAATCCTAAGGGACTCATTCACTGACTCCCTGGAAAAGAGGCTTCTTACCTTAAAGGGCTCTCAAAGGGAGAGTGGCGAGGCCCCTTCCAAATCGCCACCGTTTGCGCAAAAGGGAACCTGGGGGACGGCTCCGGTTTGAAACCCTGGAGCAGGTAGAGGCCTTTATGGTCGCGAGCTCGAGCCCACGATGGAGAGAGAAAGGAGAGGGGCCTGACAGCCCACCGCCTCCCCGACCTCCTGTAACAAAAAAACAGAAAAACACAAGTCCACCACAAAACATGACATCAAAGCCACTATCCACACACGAGAGGGTTAACGCAGACCTTAAACAAGAGGGGAGGCCCTGGTGGGGGCCCGTGGGCTCCTCTCCACTGCCGCTACCGGAACACCGGCTCACTCTCCACCACCGGTTCAGGTCCCGGAGAGAGCCCGGACACCGAGCCGCGTGGACACAGCCACGATGACTGTGGAGACAGGGGGATGCGTCTCCTCCACAAGAGGGAAACATAATTAACATTATGGATACGGCAATACCTCAGAAACCCCCTCCTCATCTGACACCCCGCCTGCCCTCTGTGGATCTCCTTCCACAGTCACCTCCAAAACCCCAGAGAAAAAAACAAGCCAGAGGTCAGGGATCCTGGCCCACAGAGAAAACAGAAAACCAAAATGAAAACTTACCTGGAGATGATCCTCCCTCCGGCGCCGACTGCCCCCACGTTGGCGGCTGAGCCCGTGCTGGCAGCCGTCCGTCTAACCCAGCTGTTGCCCACACATCCGATTCCATCATGTGTCTTCATTGAAGCAGAGCCTCGATCCCCCTCCAAAAAGCCCGGAGATCACCCCTCCCACCCAGGCCACTCCAGCCAGGATGAGAAGCCTTAGGAGAGCAAGACAAATGAGGCTCTCACTACGGCCTAAACGGGCTTATAGCACAGCCCACCACGCCAGATCCTGCTTCAGGAACCTACAAGACACATAAACACAAACAATAAAATGGCGGATTGGGGCCTTAACATACGAAAAACGGGGTTTTGGTTTCATAGGGGACTCTAATTTGGCCAAATGCCCCCCTTTGAAAGCCGACACGACAAACTGAGAGTACCACCTCCACCCATGTGGAAAAAAAATAATCTTGTCGTTCGGGTTATAAATAACAAAACACTGTGCCAAAAAACAATACTTAGCCAGCCAGCTACTAGCCACAATTCGGCTGCTGAGGCTAAATTCCCGTCGGCTGAGGTTTGGGTTCCTTTAATTAATTTTAGATGCCTTACTCTGGAGGAGCAGTCCTGCCTGGCACACCTGAATGGGCTGATCCAGAAGCACTGCCTGCTACATCCCAAAGCCTGCAATCCAAATTATTTGCTACAATACAAGACAAAATACACTGGACCAAAACCACAGCCAAACACATGTTGCGAATACTGGATGGGTTATGTAAAATTCATGTCCCCGTAAGCCTGCATGATCAGGAGGGGTCGAAAAATGTCATGGTTTTGGGACAAAAATTTAAACTTACATCAGCCCCAATTCACACTGCTGAATAGAGGCCTCTCCTTCATCCCCAGCCAGAGGGGCCAGAGGAACATGCTGGGGCAGAGCAAATGGATCTACAACAATTATCATAGGAGAATCAAACTCAATGTTTATTTCAAAATAAAAGTCAGGCCTTTCATCCCTTTCACCCACACAACTCTGAATGGAGCCCCCCTTATCAAGATTACCACTAGAAGTCACAGATTAATCAAAGCAGATTTCAATTACTTTGAAAAAAATTTCCATCCGTCCGAACCCAGAGCCAACCTGAGTCACGAAGAAACTATAGCTCTGAGGGAATTGACAGAAAATAAAAACATCATTATAAACCTGCAGATAAGGGAAGTGCGGTGGTCATAATGGACAGGGAACATATCTATTTGAGGGTTATAGACAATTAACGACAGAAAATATTATTCCCCTTTAAAAGAACCCATTTATCCTGAAACGAAAAAAATAGCTAAACAAATTATTCAGTCACTATTAAATAAAGGATTTATAAAGAAAAAACAGTATACTTACCTGGTGGGTAACCCGATCCCGAGGCCCAGACTTTTTTATCTCCTTCCCAAGATCCACAAGGAGCCCTCAAAATGGAGTGTTCCTTTTGAGATTCCGCCCGGGAGGCCCATAGTGTCGGATTGTGATAATGAGACATATTATACAGCCCAATTTATCGACCACTACATTAATCCCTTATCCAACAAACATGTTGGATACCTTAAAGACACCTATCACTTTGTCGACACAGTCAAAAAACTTCATGTCCCCTCAGATTGCATTCTGTTTACATTAGATAGACAGTCTGTATACTAATATTGACATAGACGAAGGCATTTAAGCTATAAAAAACATTTTTATTAAATATCCAGACAAGAATAGGCCAGACAAAGAAATTTTACAGTTACTAGAAATTAATCTCAGAAGAAATGATTTTGAATTCGACAATCATTTCTATCTACAAATTAAAGGCACTGCCATGGAAAAGAAATTTGCACCGGCATACGCAAACATCTTTATGGCCGAGTGGGAGACATCTGCCCTGGCATCCTGCAAACAGAAACCCACACATTATTATAGGTATTTAGATGACATCTGGGGGGTCTGGCCCTATTCCATGGAGGAATTTGAACAGTTTTTACTCACCTTGAATAATCACAACCCGTCCATCAAGCTGAAATCAAGCTGCAGCTGCTGGAGACTCCGGCGCCACGGGTGGCTGGGTGGTCTGCCGTAGGTGGTGCACCAGCTCTCTCACCTGGGACGAGAGCTCACAGAGATGCGTTGCCAACAAAAATCCCTTGACAGAGTGAGGCTATGAAAACAGGCCTAAACTAGGGAAAACAAAAACACTCCAAAGGAGGAAAAAACTCTAAACTACTCTATAAAGATGATCAAAATCAAAATCACTCACAAGGAGGAAAAACAACAGGCTGAAAACTCTAAACTACTCTATTAAAGATTATCAAAATCACTCACAAGGAGGAAAGATAACAAAAGAACACTTGAGCTATAATGCTATGGCTGTGGACTACGAAACAAGGCTTAGGTGAACGCTACAAAAGACGAAACACTTTGGCACGGGACAAAGGGAGACGCAGACAATATATACACAGGGTAATGGGAACAGGTGGAAACAATCAGGGCGGGGAAGACAATCAGACCGGTGGCACATGAGGAAGGGCAAATGGCCTGAAATGAGAGGACAGGTAAATATCAAAATAAAACAGGAAATGACGAGAAAGGACAAAAACCCAACTTGACCTCACCGCAGTGTGACACTTTCCTCTTTGATAAAGCTTATAGTTAGGGCTGGCTCAGGTCATCCCTTAGTTATGCTGCCATAGGATTAGACTGCCGGGGGACTCCCCCTCCCCCCAGAGTTATGCCTAGCCAGGCACGGTATTGGTTGTAGATGCAGTCACATCTCCCTTACCGAAAACCCTCTCTCTCTCTCTCTCTCTCTCTCTCTCTCTTACCATCTGTAAACATACATGTCTCATTAATGCATGTTACTAACCAAACTTCCCCGTAGTTTCTGTGCTCTGGCGTCCAGCAGGCTCTCGTGGGTCGTGGCTGCTGCTGTGGTCCTGCACGACATCCACTACATATATTACTACTGTAATTATTGCTGCCATATCTGCTACTGTGGTCATTTTATCATTCATTGTCATTTTGTCAGTCATTGTAATTGTACAATATGTTTGTGTTGGTCTGTCCTGTACATGTGACATCTATTGCACGTCTGTCCGTCCTGGGAGAGGGATCCCTCCTCTGTGGCTCTTCCTGAGGTTTCTTCTACATTTTCTCCATGTTAAAAGGGTTTTTTGTGGGCACGTTTTTCCTCACTGGAACTGAGGGTCTAAGGACAGAGGGTGTCACTCCCTGTACAGATTGTAAAGCCCTCTGAGGCAAATGTACTTTGTGACTTTGGGCTATACAAATAAAATTGAATTTAATTGAATTTAATTACCTTTTTCTAACCCTAACGGATCCGTAACCTCTATATTTTCTTATTCTTACTCTTTACTGTATTTCCAATTTTATACTTACCTTTTATACTTACCTCTTTGCTTTAAAAAATAAGTTTAAGAATAATTTTATACATTTAAAAATATTTTTATGATTTCGGATACATTAAAAAATAATTGTATTACTAATTTCATATATTTGGGTTAAGTTGTATTAAAATTGAATTGTAAATAGTTAATAGTTCATATAGAGACATGTCTGTACATTTAAAATAATAATTTTATTATGATTGTAGTATCTGTATGTATGTAAAAACACAATTTTGTTATTTTTTTAGGTTAATTTCATGTAAAACTTTGTACATAGTTAAAATGTGTGTACCGGAAAATTTACAGAGGACTTACCGGAGACGCAAGATCGCAAGGATAAGTCAGATATATAAGGGGAGAAGGAGAGCAGGAGCTCACTTCTGCTTGGACTCTGGATGCGTTAACATAGAGCAGTTGAATTTAGGTGTGCAGGCCTGAAGAAATCTTTTAGAGGTCCAAACGTTGCTGGAGCACATCATTTTATTTTGTATAGTTTTTATTTTTGAATTTTTATTTTTTATTTTGTTATAAAAATAAAAAAAATATTTTTTAAATTTAAGAAGCCTGAGTTTGGTTTTTATTGGATTTTTTTTCCTTTCCCGTGTTCGGGAAAGCGGGTTTTGGACAATGGCGGATGGACAATGGTCCAATACGGCAGGCATCGCCGCGTCGCCGCCGTAACCCACAGCAATCTTCCTGGGACTGGCCCACTGGGTGGAGGGCCCGTGCACCCTCCCTCCCGTACCGGAGGGAGTATTCCCCATATCCTAACCCTAACCCCTAACCCTACCCTAGCCCTAAACCCTAACCCTAAATCCCTTACTTTTTGTGCATAGTTTATATCTAATATAACTAACATTATTTGTTTTTTCATTCAAAAAGGACAAATTAAGACAAAAGTGACATCAGGAGAGGTTTCAGGCTTTATTTTAAAAATCAGGATTATGACATGATTCTCTGACACACCTCTGTCACATCTCTTGTCACTACACTCTGTTCACACCTGTCACTCCACAGACACACCTGCTGGAGTTTTCATCATCACGGCGACAGGGAAACACCTGGATGACCTGAGCGATACACAAGGCCACAGAGGAGGAGCTGGCGGCAATGACTCTTCTGGACATCATGTCAAACTCTGAACCTGAGGAAACACACAGACCAATGAGAGAAATACATGCCACCTGCAGGTATACACAAGGTGACATATGAGATCACATGGCAAATACAGACCATCTGTATCCATGATGACACCTCCAGCTTCTTGGACGATGATTGCAGAGGCAGCAATATCCCAACAATGCATCCCGATGTGATAGTAGGCATCGGCTCCACCAGTCGCCACCTGACACATGTCAACTGCTGCTGTCCCCAATGCACGGACACTAGAATGTGCCAATGGCATGTAAGGAACACAGAGGTCAGAACTAGAATTACTCGAGTAATTTAAGTAATATAAGTACAGAAAAATCCTTGATTTTTTTTTTTTTTTTTGCCTTGAGTATTTGTTTAGCCAGACAGGATCAGGGATTGCAGCAACTTTTAGCAGGGTTGTCTGATGGCAGGCGGGGTGAGGGGAGCTGAGGTGGGTTGCCGTGGGCATGTATATACGTGCTGAATGTAACCAATGTGAAAAAAATCAGGAAATAACTTTTTATTTCTCTGATTAACAGCACTCACTCTCATCGGACACAAAATTCTTCGTGTCACTATTTTGCAGTGTAAATTGCAAGTCAGACTCAGATTTAGAAGCTGGTACATGAAATAAACAGTCAGAACACACACAGGTAGATTATCAAAGTTTAGTCTGTGATTTCACCTGGATAGTCTCTGCTTCCCCACTTAATTGAGTGTGTTTGACAAAGCACACTATATACTATAAACCAGGCTTATTCTTATTGAGTTTGCCTGAAAGAAAATGACCGGCTCGGCCGGGATCGCTATGCTATGACTTTTCTAAGAGTCTCACCAAACGGTTTTCGAATTATTCTGCAAAAACAAGGCAAAAATTGCCCCCAATGTTAGTTCATGGAGAGGCTAGAGTGCGTGACATAGTTAGAGTTGAGAGGGAGAGAAAAAATAAATTTGTAAACTGCTGCAGAGGCCACGAATGTCACTCTACAGAAATAATTTATACATAGAAACGTAGGGAAATTTGTCGTCTCACTCACATTCATCTGCTAAAGCTCTGAGTTATAGTTTTGATGGGAGACACAATTATGTGCTAGCAACACCAACCCACAGCCTTATAGACTGCCATGTTAAAAAGAAAGGTACTTTCAGCAGTTTCTCTCTCTCTCTCAGCGGTGTCAAATGTCACAGGAGCTGCTGCGCTTGCTTGCTCTGCTCTGATTGGTGGCCACCACCTGGCCCTGGTTACCTGGCTACCAAAGCATGCCCCCAAGCCTGACTGTGATTAGCTTTATTGAACTCTCCGTATAATAACAATGACTGTCAATAATACAGTTTGAATGTATGCCATTTTATGTTTCTTTTTCACAGATACAAACACAGACAGATGAAAAGATGGACAGACACAAACACACACAGAGACAAGACAAAAGGCTTTCAAAATAAGAGTCCCCTCAAAATAAAAGACTTTGTAAAACTCTCTCATTAACAGAGACACACACACACTGACAGCTATTGAATGTATGGGGGCAACTCACTCACAATTTCTTTAGAAATTTTTCTAGTAATCAATTTAATTTAAGTTCCGCAACTCAGAGCCAAAAAGTTGGCACTATGGAAGAGAGTAAAGAGACAGTCCACAAAAGGCAAAAGATGTGAAATTTGGGATCAACTGTTCGGTTTTAACAGGCCTGTCATTTCTGTCACACATTATGCAATAATATTGTTTAAAAATGCATAAAATTAAAAAAAATCCAATTGCTTGATTAACCACTGAAATATTCGGTAGAGTACTTGACTTCAAAAAGAACCAATAGCTGCAGCCCTAGTCAGAACACACGGACACTGGAACTTTTAAAAGATTAGTAAACAACAAGTTTAAGAGGATAGAACACATGGACACGAACATACAAACATAATAAAAAGAACATAAAACAAATGTTAAACAATCTGATATATCATTGGTTGTTTGACGACAGAGATTGTCATCTTCTCATCTTCTCACCCATGTACAGGTAGTTTCAGCAGCCTAAAGATGTTGGAGGTCATGGTGGATAGAGCGAGGTCATCACGCTCCGCCCCTATCTCCGTCACTACCACACACTTGCTAACATCTGATTGGACACCCAACAGTAAAAACAGATTCAACACCACTTTAGAACAGGTATACAAGTGTGATTCACATGTGTGTGTGATGTCATGCATGTGATGTCACCTTCCTGCCCAGAGGCATGCAGCGGCTGTCCGTTCAGGTATGCTCCTCTTCCTCTCTGAGCGTGGTACAGTTTGTCCTCCACACAGCTGTACACAATCCCAAACTCCGTCTGACAACAACAGCAACATGTCAGTACACTTCCTGTCTGACCTCTGACCTGTAATAACAGGTGAGCTTACCTGCTTGTTGACAGTGAAGGCGATGGAGATAGCCACAAACGGAAACCTGTCAGGAGAAACCACACGCCAAGTTCAGTGCCAGTTACCATAGCAACAAAACGTTTTCTATGAGTTATAACAATGGTTTTATGAGTCATACCTAACATTATCAGGAAGTGTTGATTAAAACCAAAATGAAGGAACAAATGAGTGAGAACAATGCTCTGTGACATCATGGTAGCCTCAGCCTCTCACCTGTGTACAAAGTTAACTGTCCCATCAATGGGGTCAATGATCCAGGTTGGACAGTCAGTCAGCTCCAGACACTCACCTGCTGCTACAGACTCCTCCCCAATGAACCTGAGGGTCACAGGTCACAGGTCAAACAACAGCACTGCTAACCTGCTCACTTACTGTTTTGTTCATAGAGTAGATAACAGTAGAACCTGTGTTCTGGGTATTTATTCCGGATGGCAGAGATGAGGATCTTCTCAACTCTTTGATCCGTTTCTGTCACCAAATCAGCTGGAGAACTTTTCAGCTTCACTTCTTTCTGCTGCTGAAACGCTGACAGAACAATCTGAAAAACACACAGGAGTATGAGTACTGTCAGTATGAGAACTGGAGATGAGAAATAGAGAAACAATTTAAAAAATAATGTTTGTGGACATAAACTGACAAAGAATCTGTGGATTTCATTGTCTACACTTCATAATATTGTCACCATATCATTCAAAGATTAAGCCATTCAGAAGAAAGCTCTGTAAAAAGGGACAAGTCTGAAAACCAATCGTGTGTCAGTGATGTTCAGGCCTGCAGACAGCAGAGCATCAAACACAGACAGGATTCTGTCATGGACATCATTGCATGGGCTGAGGAACACTTTCAACCATCGAACACACTTTATCTCTGACTGCACAAATGACAGCTCAAACTACACAGCAACTCTTTAAGGTGGGCCAAGCTCCTTTAAGATGGACTAAGTTCATTTAAGATGGACTGAGACAAAGTGGAAAACGGCCCACTGGCCCACATTTGAAATTCTGACATTTTTGAAATAAAATTAAAAAATTAAGGCCACACAGTGTGAGTGCATGCATCTGTCTGTCTGTCTGTCTGTCTGTCTGTCTGTCTGTCTGTCTGTCACTGTTACAGAGTTGTACAGAGTGAAAGACAAGTACAGTTGAGATTATTTAAAGGTCATCAGCTCAAACACAAAAAACTTTCATTCCACCATGTTTTTATCAAAATGTTTCAAAACTGACCTGAACCTGAACTCTTTGTCATCACCATGACAACCAACAACATAATAATAGAACTAACCATGAAGCTAAAAGAACTAATCATGGAGCTAACCATAGAGCTAACCAAGTTGTTCACGTCTGATTTCTATAATTATCATTAGTCAGAATTTTACATCAAACTCAACAAGAAGATTTCAACAACCAATCAGAATTCAGATTTGTGACACCAGTGACACCACTCTTACCTCACTGGCTTGTTTAGCAACAGAGATGCCGAAGTTCAGACAGTCGGTCCAGTCAGCCATGATGATGATGACGATGAGTGACACTTCCTGTCAGAGAAGAAAAACAGATGTCAGAGAGAAGAAGAAGAAAATGAAAAGAAGGCAGAAGATTTCAAAAGGTCAAAGTAATAAGAAGATGGGAGAACAGGAGCAGCAGGAGAACAGGAGCAGCAGGAGGTCCAGTGTCTGTACCTGAGGTTTGAGAATTTCTGAAGAACTTTCTGAATTTTTCTCTCATTTTATTCAATAAGCAGCCAATGAGAGTTCAGCTCCCGCCTCCCTGCAACACAACCAGCCAGTAGTCTGACTGCATGGATCCTCCTCATCCTCATTGTTCTGCCCAGTAACAGGAGTCTCCTCCTGCAGAACTTCTCAGAGAAAAGTCACAGTTTTTACAGAGGGGGTTAAAGGGGGTCAGATGTCATCGGGTCACCATGTCACCTGGTCACCGGGTGACAAGAAAGTGGCGGCACATGAGACTGGTCAGCTGACTGCAAACAAACATCCTGTTCAGAGACAACCTCACACTGTAACTCTTTTAGAAAGAAAGAGAGAGATTTCACAGTGTATCTGTGTGTGTGTGTGTGTGTCCTGCAGGTTTAAAGAACATCTGAGCTTACTCTAACATTAAACACTAATATCAGCAGCAATATTTCAGTGACCTTTAGTTCTGTTCAATGCTTTTATTTCAAACATTTTTAAGTCAACTCTTATTATAGTTTACATATTCTGTTTTTAATTTCACATTGTAAGCACATCTTTACTTCCGGTACAGGTGTTGTTATTGATATTTCCCTAGAGACAACAGTTCCATAAGTAGATGTGTTCCTGTTAAAGCTGAAATTAAAACATGATGTAAATGTTTGAAATGTTTTAATAAATAATTCAGTACATACAGATCTCAAGGCACAGCAAGGGTGTGGAAGGTGTCCGGTTTGGGAACCTCATGATTGCATCTCTGTTGTTATCAGATGATGTGGTTCTGTTCATGACTACTATGACTATGACCTTCAGTACTCACTGGGGCGATTTGCAGCTCAGTGTGAAGCAGCCAGAAAACGGTGGAACGGATTGCTGCCCTAAGCAAAGGAATGATGGGAAAATGGAGCGTGAGCTGTTTTATTTGTTGCAGCATCTGCAGTATTGAGAACATTGTGCCAAATCGTTGTGGGGAAAAAGGAGTTGAGCTGAAAGTTGAAGCTCTCAATTTTTCAAGTCCGTCTATTTTCCAATCCTCACCTGTGGTCTTTGGTAGTGACTGAAAGAATAAGATTGAGGGTACAAGCTCCCTCATCAAAAGGAGCCAGTTGAGGTGGTTCTGGATCTGATTAGGATCCTACTGAGCCCTTCTTTTTGGAGGTGTTCTGGGTATGTACCTGCTGGTGGGACTACATAGCCGATCTAACCTGGGAATGCCTTGGGACCCCCGAGGGGGAGTTGAAATACTCCCTGCTAAACATTTATTTGAGAACAAATAAAGGCTGCATTGAAAGGATTTTTTTTATTTTTTGCTTTTTGGACAATCCCAGTAACTATGGGATACTTTGATGGGAAGACTGGACGATGGTGTGCTATAGACGCAGAAGCCAATGCAACCGCAGCTGGGACCAGGGTGGCAGGACAAACTGGGGGAAGGGCTACACACCTCCTGTCCCCTTCAGGGGATGGGCTCAGTTCCCTTTCCCTAACCACCCTGTCTGTAATACAAACATCATTGTTACTGACGTATGTACAGATATTACAGCGAGTCTAATCTGTATAAGCAGTGTTTGATTTCAGACTGAGACGTTTTGTTCTGGTGACAGTTTATCAGTCACACTTCTTAAACTCAACACACACACACAGATAACACACACACACACACACACACAGATAACACACACACACACATTTACTTAGGTCACACGTGTGTATCAGTGTTATTCTTGACGATGTTCAACACAGAACAGACTGTAAAGCCCCTTCAGCTCAACTGTGACTTATAGGTAGTTACACATTAACAGAAAATGACAACAGGACAATAAAAACACGCCTGATTAAATGTTTTATTCAACTACTGCCAGAAGTACTGACAGTTAAAACTTTGAACATTAAGTCGTGGATTCCGATTTTTCTGCCAAACGTACTTCGATGCTCAAACGTCGACAGCTCTGCGCTGGGATTAGCCAACGTCCACACTAGTCAGATGACAGAGTCCATGTTTAGGCAGGACGTCGTGGTGGTCGGAGCAGCCTAAGTTGTGAAATAAACAGGAAGTCTCATCTTCCTTTCTTCATCTTAGACACTTTCTCTTTCCTCTTCTTCACATGTTTTGGCACTTTGTTCTTTCTTTTTTCTCTCTGAGCTTCTTTTACAATCTTCTTCTTCTCCTGAAACGCGAACAAACAAACAGTAAGGCATCACACTTCATCATCATGATCCAGTTCTGAACCAGGTCTCTGTCTCTTAAAGGAACCTTCTTTCTCATGGTCAGGACGAGTCCAGTCTAGACCTGACCTTTCAGCTGATCTGTCGTCATCAGTTACTTGACCTGTCACCTGTTCTGAGTGTTCGGGCTTAAAACTTGATTAACAGAATTTATATAAAAACACCTTTTTGTCCATGGAGGTTTCCTCACTCTGCTGCTGCTCATCTTTCTCCTCATCCTCTTCGTCCTCTTCATCCTCCTCTGAGGATGAAGACTCATCCTCCAGGAGAGCAGGAACCTGAGGAGTCAGACAGTCAGAAAACACGTTTACACATTTACCTACTGTGATTACATGACACATGATCCTCTGAGGCTTTTAATGTGAAAATCTATGCGGCTCTACAAGAAAATCAGAATTTGCAGTACGCTGCTAAGCTAAGCTAATCTTGAATCAGGTGGAATGAGGTAATTGTACCGTTTGAACTCCTGATAGATCCTTCTTCAGTCCGGTCAGTGTCTGATATAGAACCTGAACAACATTAACATCATCATCATTGTTACAGGTGTCACATTGGTAACAGATCCAAGGTCAAACAGGTTTAGGATCAGATAACGGTTCTTGAACATGGTGTCAACTTTGTCTATTTCTTACATTGTCGTCATTTTTTCGGATGGCGGACTCCTCCTTCGACTTCATCAGATCGACGTCTTGCTCGTAATGACTCACCTCTGTCAGCGTGCGGGGGATGTAGGCCTTCTTAAACACCTGGAGGGAGACGGGGGGACAGGGCCTGTTACAGGAAGGTCAAACAAAGTCCACAAAGGCCATAATTACCACCCCGGTCCGTCACCTCCTCGTCTACTCGGTCCTGATCTGATCGCTGCTCCGACGTCCGCTCAGCTGCGATCACCATTGCCTATTTGATCAATCACAGACACGCAAACTGTTCCTGTCATGTTCTTACATCATGAGGACTTATTATTTTCTCAGGAAGTGTTCAGACCTTCTCTAGGTACTGGTCAATGTTATGGGAGGTGATCGACGGGTCAGTAATGAAGTCAAACAGCTCTCGGACCGTCATCACCGCAACGCCACGCTTCACAAAGAATTCTAGGTAAAAGAAAAGACACAAGCAATGAGCCGACAGTCCGACGACAGTCTGATGAGAACCAATCTCAATCGAGTCTCACCGTTCACGTTGCTGCAGTCTTTCCTGAGGAACTCGAGAGCGTGAGGATGATCGTGTTCCACCGACTGTGACACGTCGATGATGTAAGCGTTTCCCTCGTGATATCTGCAGATAGTCAGGAATTTTATTTTGAAGGAGTTGTTTGTGTTGTCTGTGTGTTTTGTTAATGGCTTGGCCTCTTACAGCATGTTGAACTCGCTGAGGTCGGCATGGACAAGTCGGGCCTCCTGGAACATCTTTCTCATGTTCTGTAGAACCTGCAGGTAGAGCTCACGGGCCTTTGAGTCCGACAATAAAGCGTTCTTCAGCAGAGGAGCCGGCCTGATCGATCAATACAGGAGAGAGAGAGATCAATACAGGACAGTCATAATTAATCAGTCTTAGATCAATCACTCCAATTGATTCTTACCTGTTCTCTTTTCCGATGAAGCTCATCAGCAGAACATGACTTCTGAGAAGGAGAGGTTCTGGACTCGGGATTCCTGCCGTCTGCAGTCTGAAACACACCGAGTCAGGTTTACTGGGTTCTACCTGCCACTGAGCAAAGGTTCTACTTGTCATTTAGATCACAGAGATGAGATCGACAATGGATCCAGATGTTTGAAACGATGAGCTGTGTGTCACCGGACAGCTCTCACCTGATGAGGTTCCTCATCTCCTTCTCTGCCCACGTTCTCACCATCTTCCGAGGGTTTCCTTTACAGTAACCATGCCGGAACCTGCAGAACAACAGAAGAACTTGAACTCTTCTTCTTATGTGTTTCTCCTGAACTCTTCTTCTGTGGTGTCTTACCTAAACTCTCCGCTCACGTATTTGTCACGGTCTTTAAACAGCAGAATCGAGGTTTTGTAGATTTTGATCGCTCGGCTCACTCCAGTTGATGTGTTGGCATGATAAACATTCGCCTGAAGAACATGAGTTAGTAATCAGTGTATTGATCAGTGTATTGATCAGTGTATTGATCAGTGTATTAATCACCTCCTTCCCTGTACTGATGCAGCCATTGATCTCACTGATGACTCCTCGACTCAACATCTTGAAGAGAATCATTCGAGTTCGAGGATCTAAAACCTGCAGAAGAATCAATGCAAATATTGATCGATTTATGGATTCCTGATCAACTATCCAAAAATCAAGATTAATGAACCTATAAAGCATGTTACTGCTCACCTGCTCGACAGTGGCTCGATCTGATTTGTCCTTCACTCTGTACCTGCAGAGAGCAGCCAGTCAGAACATTAGACACAGCATCACATGACCTGTGATGTAAAAAGCACTGACTTCATACATACGTGTTGGCGTCTTTCTGTTTCTGCATCGTCATCACTTTATTGATCACTGAGTCAGCGAAATTCAGTTTATCTGAAATCATGGCAAACAAACTCAATCAATTAACACGACTGATCAATTATCAACACGACTGATCAATACATCAGTAATCAGTAGGACTTTTGAGGATTGATGATCAGACATTCATCAAACGTTCAAAGGTTAATGAAACATTGATCAAATATTCAATAAACGTTAATCTAATAATCAAGCATTAATCAAACGATAGCCGTTACCCAGGTTGATCTTGTGTTCGTACTTCCTCAGAGCTTTGTCAGATGGAGTCAATGGCAGATTCTTATTGGACGGATTCTGTCTGTTGGACTGACCAACAAGAAAGCAGATCCGCAGTCAGCTGACTGAACACAAACCATGTTTGACAATCAATAATTGTATTTTTTCAGAGGTCTGACCTGAGAGTTCACACTCGTCCGGTTGTATTTTTTAGTCAGATCTCCAGAACCCCACGCCCAATCTTCATCGACCTCCTCATCCTCATCATCGTCATAATCGTCATCCTGCTGCTGCTCTGATGAAGGCTGCATAGTGACATCACTCATCTGACTCTGCATAACTGACAAGTCTGATTGGGCGCTGCAGACAAGACACACATCCAACATGGCTGCCAGTTAAAACATGAAAAATAAAATACAATACATTGATGTTCAGAATGACGTCACAGAGTGCAGACGTTCAGAATGACGTCACAGAGTGCAGACGTTCAGAATGACATCACAGAGTGCAGACGTTCCGAATGACATCACAGATTGGGACGCTCAGAATGACATCACAGAGTGCAGACATTCTGAATGACATCACAGAGTGCAGACGTTCCGAATGACATCACAGAGTGTGGACGTTTAGAATGACATCACAGATTGCAGATGTTCACAATGACTTCAGAGTTTAACAGATGTTCATGGTAGGGTTGCACGATATTTATCGAACCGATAAATATCGGCCGATAAATTACGTAACGTCGACCTGATTTATTTTAACCGATAAAAAGATCTGATAAATTAATGAAATTGGGGAAATAGTTTGCAGGCCGAGTAGCCCCAAAAGCTATCGCGCCTTATTGTCAGGACCCAAGCCTGGCCCGTCTCTGCCAGACTAATACTGAACATGTCTTCACCAGTGTGGCAGAAGATAACAACAGCATTGCTGTTTGCAAAAGTTGTTCAGCGAAGATTCCGAGAGGAGGAAAAAAGACTTCGAGTTTTAATACGACGCCATATTTGAACCAATCAGAGTCAGGAGAATCGATTAGTACCGCCCACATTCACCTTTGACCCACCAATGAGGATCCAGAATGAAATAAACCCAAAGGTAGTATATTGTACCAAGAGGTCACACTTCTCTTTCAAAGCCCCTTTGTCTTTATGTAAACAACCAGGACCTTCATGATGAATAGAACTTCTGACACAAAACAGCAAAGATCAGACATACTGTGTCGTTTTGTGGATTTTTTTTTTTGCTACTCTTTGGGGGCTAGCTTGCCGAGTTTTCAACGCACAGCGATGAGACACATCTCTTCGTAATCACGGAGTCTCTGCTTTCACGCAACGTTTGTCTGGTTTGGTTTAGGTGGTGAAATTAGCAGAAGCACTATGAAATTGCATGCATTAGGGCATTGACATGCACTGTTTTCGTGTTTTTGTTACATGCCCAGATAACTGCTTGGGTATTTAACTGTTTCATTTGGGTGGCAATGCTTGGTAGAGCTTTTAGCTGAGTTTCTCCATCAGTTTGGTATGCTACATATGTCAGGATTGGTGCTTCCTGGCAGATGCTGATCATCTGTATTGTGAATGCATCTCACGCTGTCTCCCATATGGGGGACTTTCGGGTTGAAATATGAAGTTATCGGTTATCGTATTGGTTGAAATTTTCCTATCGTGAATCACTAGTTCACAGATGATGATTTGTTTGTTTAATTCATAATTTTTTGGCTCTGCCCACACTTCAACACTTAGTGAATGCTAGCTTGTTAGCTGCTTTGTGTCATGTAACATGTTAGCACAGTCAGCTGCTTTGTGTCACATATGAAAAGTTTGTACAGAAACTCAGTTTATCTTTGTGGATTATATTGATGTCACACTGTGGTCATGTGACATCCTTTATCTTGTTTTGTTATGGGCACGTAATGAATTGTTTAAATATTTACACTCATACTGTCATACTGTGCACACTGTATATTTATATTTATTATTTCATCCTTACACTATGCACCATTGCACCAAAAAAATTCCTTGTCTATACTCACACACACACACACACACACACACACATATATATATATACACACACATCGCACTGGTGCAGCTGACGCTGCCCGGCTGAAAACTGAAAAAATGTATTTTGCAAGTGTATCATCTCTTTGGGTTCTCCTATGATCATGGTAGGATCATATCGTGGTCTAAACCAATCAGAGACAGAGCTCGGCGGGTCTTTGCCTCTGATTGGCTGTGGTCTTGTTGTAGGGAAAATGAAGAGAGGCAGATATATTGAACGTTTTTTCATTACGAAAACTAAGCCTACAACCAGCCCTGCTGCTGTCATTCATCCATCCCCACTACTGAGCGTCCATCCAGCCCAGACACGGAGCCCTCGGTCCCTGGTAAGATGCCAAGCCTCAGTCCAGAACCAGAGGAGACAACTAAGTCTGAGATAGAGCCCGGCCCGAGACTCAAATTAATTATTTGTATTAAAATGTATTCTTTCAGACAGGACTGACTGAAACAGTTTCCCTGGCTGAGGTACGACAAAGGACGTAACGCAATGCACTGTGTGTACTGAGCAGACATCCCAAGTCTCCCGGAAGTTCCGGGAGTCTCCCTGATATTAACAGTGGCTCCCTGATGCCCGCGAGCTAGGTAAAACATCCCGGATTTTGGATTACGCGAGAGAGATTAAAAAAAATGCGAGCATAAAGAAAAGATAGTACCTCGCGCATCATGCTCGGATTACTTTCAGTTACATTGCGCAGGCATAGGCGAGAGGAGGGGAGGGGGGTGAGCGCGTGAGACTGAGATACAATGAGCTACATGAAGCACCCGTGCATGCATTCAAGCGAAAACTCTGTTCAGCGTGTTCTCGGGTTCAGGGCGACTGGTTGCGAGAGAGAGCGCGCCGATTGGTTTGGTCAGCAAAATACACCAATAAGCTTTCGTTGTGGGAGGGACTTCGATGTACCTCTCCGACTTATTATTATTAATCAAGGCAGCTCGCGAAATGGCAGAGGGCGAATCCCCAGTAAGAAAAAAAAAAATACAAAACTCATTTTACAGCAGAGTATACGAAAGTATACCTGTCTTGTTAAAGTGAGGAATGATGACACCATGGCAAGGTGCACTGTGTGCAACAGTGATTTCAGCATTTCCCACGGCGGACTTAATGATTGCAAACGACATGTCGAGGTATGCCAAGTTCATCACGCCGCCACCCCCCCCCCCATCTCCCTGAAATGACTTTTTGGAACTTGGGATGTCTGGTACTGTCAGGAGTGCATCAGAATATGGCCGGTGCATTCGTAAGCGGGTCAACAGCATTTCATATCGAAACTTTAAAAAAATACAACATGTCTAAAAAACACAGTATATGCCTTGACAGTGTGTAGAGAAAGCGGCCCCTCTCCCGGCTGCGTTTCAGCAGCAGACCGTAATAATTAATAATCTGGTCCTCTGATGAATCAGAAATAATAATCAAATTTAATGTTGCATACAACATTGCCGAAGAGGAGTTGCCATTTACCAAATTTAAATCAGAAATTCTTCTCATGAAGAAAAATGGATTAAACGTCAACCCGATGTATAGCAATGAAATGTTTTTTTGTTTCTCTGTTTGTTTGTTTTGCTCAATGTTCAGTTTCAGCCCAGTGAAGCACTTTAAACACTTTATTTTTTACTTTTCTTTTTATATTTGTGCTTCAAATAAAGACGAGCATTTCTCTACAGCTTATTCTAAAATCATATGAAAGTTATGGAGAGCGATAAAAAGGTGATCTTATGGCATTAAACCAAACTAGGTAACTGTTCAGTATGATAAGGTTGTCTGAACGTTGTCTGAACGTTGTCTGAACGTTGATAATGGTTGTATTGGTTACTGATGTTTTTATATGAAGTTCATCTTTAATCTAACACAGACAAACATTCATGTAACATCACAGCAACGTTGCTGCTCATCTCTGTTACAGACACGTGACTCTCACCTGTCCTCCTCTGCATCATCAAACTGTCCAGGTACGCACCCGACGACCGACATGACACACACCAGCAGAGACTCCAAACCCGAAACGAAGACCCGAACCGGTCCGAACTGATCCGTACTGATCCGAACTGATCCGATCCGTGCTACAGTAACGTGCTCTTTTCACTTCCGGGTCTGAACACATGACTACCTCGAGAGACTTCCGGCGAACTGCCGTTCGGTGCCGGAAGTACGACAGAGACAGGAACCGTAGATCTTCAGACAGAAGCTTTTATTTTGAAAAGCTCCCACAGGAAGTGTACGTGAGCGTCCTGCTCAGAGAGTTCATTGAAGTTTAATTAAGTCCTCGTGGAGATGTCAGCTGATCTGGGTCGGACTCCGCGGTCCGTGCTGGTCTCGGATCGGTCCAGTTTCCGGGATGAGAAGAACCGGCTGAGCTCGCAGGTGGAGCAGCTACACCTGAGCTACAAGGTGACGAGTTAGCGTGTCAGCTAGCAGCAGGTTAGCACGGACAGCTAGCCTGCTAACATAAAAACAGGAAACAAGCACGTGTGAGACACGGTGTTTCAAAATAAAAGTCTGAATTCAGAACAAATCAGATAAACTTTATTGACAAATATTCAGGTGTTTGTTTTACCTGTGCAGGTATCTGTACTGCTGCCAGAGTGTAGCTCCCCCCCTGCTCACCTGGACACTGTATTCAACAGTTTCAACAGTTTCTACCTGATCAGGAAGCTGCCGGTCTACGAACTGTTGGACAAACACTTCCTGGAGAGCGCTGTGTACCAAGGTAACACCTGTCCACACCTGTCCACACGTGATACAGCTCACACACACCTATCCACACCTGTCCATACACATTGTTTCTCATGTGTTTCAGGAAGTGTGTATGGTTTGTCGTACAGGACGAGGATTGATGAAGACAGCTGTGTCGCTCTGACACCAAACGGTAAACATGCACCTGTCTCTCTCTCTCTCTCTCTCTGCAGGTCACCTGTCTCTCTGTCTCTTTCTGCAGATCACCTGTCTCTCTGTCTCTTTCTGCAGGTCACCTGTCTCTCTCTCTCTGTCTCTTTGCAGGTCACCTGTCTCTCTCTCTTGATAAAGACGCCTTTGAGTTGTTGGGAGTTGAAGGGAAACCGTCAAGATTCAACCACAGAACAAACTGCAGATACGGTCTGAACGATGACATCACAACGACATCCTAACATCACTTCTCTTGACTGATGTGAAAAAGCTGACATGTTCTTACAGGTTCTGTAGTCCCGGCGCCTCATGTACACAGGTTGCGTACGTCCTTTTCCACGCTCACGTTCAGATGTATCAAACGTGAAACAATCGTAGAAATGTGCGTGCCCCACGCCAGCTTCATAGCTGTCGTACGCACGTTTCTACAGCTATTGTTCCTTTGGCGACACTTAGAGGTGACGCTGGGAAACTGTTAATAATGTGAAAACAAGTAGTCATCAGAGTGATGTGCACATCAGTGACACACTTATGAACTATTAACACACGCAGGTGTTTGCAATTATATAGGTGGATATAAAAGCATGCACAATGTGATGAAGAAAATGATATTAACAAAGGCAGCGTTAGTGTTGTTAGAGGACCTTGTAAATGGTGCAATCCGACGTGAGCGATTTAAGGAACGCAAGGATTTACTTGCAAACCATGATAATTGGCTCATAAGCCGATTTCAGTTACCAAGGCCAGTGTTACTGGAGTTGTGTGCAGAGCGCAACACGGCGAGGAGCCAGGGGTTATCTGTGTCCACACAGATGCTGACCACGCTGGGGTTCCTGGCAACAGGGGCATTCCAGCGGGAGCTGGCCGATCGGTCAGGAGTGTGCCAGTCAACCCTGAGCCGAGCCATGCCAGCTGTGTGGGACGGAATCATCCGAATGTCTTCCTGGTACATCAGGTTCCCATACAGTGCTGTTCAACAGGCCGACATTAAAGCGCAGTTTGCAGAGAGCCGGTTTCCCTGATGTAATTGGAGCTATTGACTGCACACACATTGCTATAAAACCACAGGATGAATTTATTTATGTTAATAGGAAATATTTTCATCAATGTTCAAATCATATGTGATGCACAAATGCAGCTAACTAACATCGTGGCAAGGTGGCCTGGTTCAGCACACGACATGCATGGTTGGGAACAGGCTGGAGGCTGGCACGGTGCGCGGTGGGTGGCTTCTATTCGTTTAATTGTCCCGTATGTAAACCAGCGAAATGCATATTTGGGCATGTGTGCATTCAGATATCATGTTTTTGTTTTTCTTTATTTTCTGCTGGTGAAATTAGAGCTGCAGAGCTTTCTAACAAGCCCCTAATTGTCTCCCTGTGTTCAGTATTCTTGTCAGTAAAAGCGGATGCAAAATGTCAGCCACGGCGCCACACCTGTCCACACCTGTGTGTGCGCTGCTCGGATCCCACGGCATTTCCAGCCTCACACACACACTCCCACTCACGTCTTTTTTTTTTTGGTCATATTTATCCCTGTTGACAGGAACCAAACAGAATCTCCACTTCATTCACTAGAATCTTTAGCTCAGACTCTGTGAAATTCATTTTCTTTCCGTTGTTCATCGCGTTATCTGATCGGACAAACAGGTGAATCTCAGGTCCAGGGCCTATTTAAATAGATTTGCATATGTAAATGGGGCGTGGACAGGGAGGAGTTGCACGTGCGCTCAATTCCACGTTGATTGGGATGTACAAAAGAAACGTGCTTGGGTCCATGCGTACGCACACTTTGATACATCTGAATTTTTTTGTGCGTATGACGGTTTCTGGGTTTTGGCGTACGCCAAGTTTCACGTGGAAATCCATGTAAGTATTCGTATATGAGGCCTCAGGTGTGTTGGCATCCACCTGGTTCAGGTTGACCTTGATCAGTTGATCCAGGAGGTGCGTTTTAGATCTGTAATCTAAATACTGACATATGTGTGCTTCATATGTTTCAGTCGTCTCTGTTGATTTGACGGACAGCAGCATGGCTCCTGGTGGGCGGGGCTACCAGAGACTCCTCACAGGTCTGAGGTCACGACTTCAACTGAAGACAGACTTCCTGCTGTCGCATCATCCAGGTGAGACTTACATCATCAAACAGGTAGCGTCTATCGTTTGTTTAAACCACGCCCTTTACACCAATCAAAGGTGCGAGGAATCCAAAACAGGATGTCAGATCAAATCAGATTTTATTTGTACAGCCCAAAGTCACAAAGTCCATTTTCCTCTGAGGCTTTACAATCTGTACAGGGAGTGACACCCTCTGTCCTTAGACCCTCGGTTCCAGTGAGGAAAAACTTGCCCACAAAAACCTTTAACAGGGAAAAAAGGTGGAAGAAACCTCAGGAAGAGCCACAGAGGAGGGATCCCTCTCCCAGGACGGACAGACGTGCAATAGATGTCACGTGTACAGAACAAATCAACACAAACATATTGTACAATTACAATGACTGATAAAATGACAATGAATTACAATGACTGATAAAATGATTACAGTAGCAGTGGAACCTGTGATAGAGACAGAGAGACACAGATGCTCAGCAGCAGCAAATCATCAACTAACTATAAACTGTGATGGAGATATGGCAGCAATAATGACAGTAGTAATATGTGTAGTGGACGTCATGCAGGACCACAGCAGCAGCCACGATCCATGAGAACCTGCTGGATGACAGAGACAGAAACTCCAGGGAAGAAGTTTAGTTAGTGACATGCATTAATGAGACAGAAGAGGATTCTGTGGAAAGACTATTAGATGATCAATTTCAATGCCATATGAAAGAACAAGATCAAGAGTGTGGTTCAGACAATGAGTCTAATAGAGAGATAAACGCAGTACTAAGACTATCATTGTGGTTGTCCACATGAATGTTAAAATCACCTACAATAATTACTGTATCTGTTTTAAGGATCAAGCCTGATGCAAATTCTGCAAATTCAGATAAAAATTCAGAATAAGGACCTGGAGCTCGATATACTGTAACAAATAAAATTGGCTGTGATGTTTTCCAGGTTGGGTGAGTGAGGCTAAGAACAAGGCTTTCAAATGAATAATAGACAGGTACATTTACCTGAGAAGCAAAACCAGATCAATGTTTCACAGTTTCCATGGGAACGCAGCTACTGATGGAAAATGTTTTACTTCATCAAACAGCTAATGCTAAGCCAGTACTAGGTCATGTTGAAATTCGGTTCGCTGCAACACGCAGTATATTACCGCAGTATATAATCCTCTGCTGTATGCCCTGCAGGAGGTGGAGCATCTCTGCAGGCCCTCCTGTCTCGCTATGATTGGTCGGAGCACAGACCTGAGATCAGCAGTCACACCCTGACACACCTGTCCTGCCCCTCCATGCAGTCATGTGACCCCCACAGCTTCCTGGAGTGGATTGGAGCTGTGGATGCCGACATAAGCTGGTATGAGGATGGACGTCAAACTGTGACCTCATGTGACACGTCATATGACACGTCATATGACACATCACGTGACCTTGTGACGTGTGTTCTTACATTGTGTGACTTCTTCTGTGGTTTTAGTGAGAACTCATCCAACAGCTTCCTGTCCTCCCTCGTGTGTCCTGAGCCAAACACCACGTTAAGTCAAGCTCTGAGGGTCTCCGTCTGCGGACTGCTGCTTCCTCAAGACATCCACCGACTCATCCAGCAGATCAGGTCAGCTGAACTCACGTTGACCCCATCCTGACTCACTGACCCCGATCTAATCAGTCTTTCTCAGCTGGTCTGACGGCGATCTTCTACCTGCAGGTGTTACCTGGAGCAGCCTCGGTTGGCGTCCTGGGTGTCGCTGACAGTTCACGGTTTTGCTGACAGTCCAGTGTCATGGGGTGGAAACGAGCACGGAGTGCTGAGAGGAGGAGAGAACTTCTACAGTCTGTTAATGTTCCACGACCACACCTACCACCTCCACCTGGCTACAGGAGCACACGACACCTGTCCGCCGTGATGATGTCATCAACTGCTGGGTTTTTTTGTTGTAGAAATGTTGAGTTACTTACCTGCTGCCTCGAGCTCACCTGTCCTTCCTGTTGGGGCCTCTCGAGGGCGCTCGCCTGTCATCACATTTCACTTATTAAATTTAATATTTGACTTTTGTCTTTAAAATGATTTACTAAAGAATGTTTAAACAATGTCAGAATAAAAACAGTCTGATCAACTCATTCATTTTTTATTGAAATAATATCTGCCACAGTCTGTAGAGGTCTGTGTGTACAGACGGTCTGTAGAGGTCTGTGACAAAATTCTTGTTTTATTTTGTGGAATTTTATTTTCAGTGTTTTGATATCAAACAACATAAAGTTTAATTTACAGGAGACAAATTGATTTTGTCCAGAGCCCGGTCCTGCTCAGAGCCTCATAATTTATAATTTATATTTATTTATAATTTATAATTAAAACATCAACCTGCTGGATGACACTACACTGACAGAGCCTTCAGCTTCTGCAGGCTGCACAGTTCACCACACCTGAGGGCAGAGCTACACCGCCTACCTCCACCTCACTGAACCTGTGATGTCATTCAGCTGATGAAGTTTACACAGTAATAGTCTTGAATGTCTGTCCATAGAAACACTTTTATTCTGAAAGGGATACAGAAAGTTGAGTCAGGTTTGACATTTTATAGAAGCTGCTATGATGAAGTTCTGACACCATCATTTCATCTCGACCCTGTTGACATGGACCTGGTCTAAGAGAGGACAGACTGAGGAGCCGCAGACTCGTATCAGAACCAGAACCAGCAGAGTCCGACTCCAGCCTCCTCTTACTGTAGAAAAAAATCAGAGGGAATTCTGGGATAAGTTCAGAGGTCAGCTCCTTCTAAAGGAATAGTCCAGTACCGACGGGTCACAACCAATGATGTATTGAGCTGTTTAACCCCCGAGGTCGTCTGTTCAGATTCTTTTCAAACCAGCACTGGTTCTGATGCCCTCGGTTTGGTCTTGTAGGACCAACATTCATGGGTCATTTGTTATAATCTGTGATGATCGCTTTGATGTTATGACCCAAAGGAAGCTGAAGAACAGAACCCCGTGGAACTCTGTAGAACCAAAGGTTCTGCTCAGATTATAACTTAATATTAGAACATAAGGAGGGTTCTGGTTCCAGCTCAGAGTCTGCTGAGTCAGTCCTGCTCCTTGTTCTGGTCCAAGTTCTAGCAGATCTCAGTTCTCCTCTGCAGGTACTGCAGAATGGAGTCAGTTCCCTGTGATGAGCCCCAAACTCTCTTCAGGGCTTCACACTCACGCTCATTAGCTTGCTCCAGAGCACTGCGGCTGGTGTTCCTCATCAGAGCTTTGGACTCCCGAAGAACCTGCAGAACCAGAACCACAGTGTCAGTTCGAGAATGTATAAACACTACAATATATACAACCTCTACGCTCTAAACAACCTCTACGCTCTATAAAACCTCTACACTCTATACAACCTCTACACTCTATACAACCTCTACACTCTATACAACCTCTACACTCTATACAACCTCTACACTCTATACAACCTCTACACTCTATACAACCTCTACACTCTATACAACCTCTACACTCTATACAACCTCTACACTCTATACAACCTCTACACTCTATACAACCTCTACACTCTATACAACCTCTACACTCTATACAACCTCTACACTCTATACAACCTCTACACTCTATACAACCTCTACACTCTATACAACCTCTACACTCTATACAACCTCTACACTCTATACAACCTCTACACTCTATACAACCTCTACACTCTATACAACCTCTACACTCTATACAACCTCTACACTCTATACAACCTCTACACTCTATACAACCTCTACACTCTATACAACCTCTACACTCTATACAACCTCTACACTCTATACAACCTCTACACTCTATACAACCTCTACACTCTATACAACCTCTACACTCTATACAACCTCTACACTCTATACAACCTCTACACTCTATACAACCTCTACACTCTATACAACCTCTACACTCTATACAACCTCTACGCTCTATACAACCTCTACGCTCTATACAACCTCTAACCTATATGGACTCTGACTGTCTACCTGAACCTGTTCAGAATCACCTGCGAGTTCACGGTCACCAGCTCTTTGATTCGCAGTATCACTTCCTGCGTGAACGTTCCCGGCCAGAGAACCTGAGACACCAGACCTTTAAGACACGCCTCCTGAGCCGTCAACTTCCTGCCACTCAGCAGCAGCTCGTTAGCCTGGAACAAAACGGAACGTTTTAACTTTTAATGCACCAGAACGTTTTAGCCTGGAACAGAAAGTTTAACAGTGGAACAGAACGGTTCAGCCTGGAATGGTTTAACTGATGCACTGACCGATGCGAGGCCCATGATGCGGGGGAAGGTGAAGGACGAGCAGGCATCTGGAGTCTGGCCATAAGATGTGTATGGCGTCTGGAACCAGGCTTTCTCATTGGCCCACACCACATCACAGAGTGGCAGGATGGCGGCACCCAGGCCAAGCGCCGGCCCGTTCACTGCTGCTACAATCGGCTTCCTGAACTGGATGAAGGTGTTGACGAAAGTCCTGCACAGGGACAGGACAGAGAGATCAGATGCCAATGACGACATCACACAGGGGTGCCATGGCAACCTTGCTCCTCCAGGTGGTTACCTGATTGTCTCGGCCATCTTGATGCTCTCCTTCTTCCTGTCGTCCGTCAGGCGTCTGATGAAATACAGGAAGTCAAGGCCGCAGCAGAAGATGCTTCCAACAGCACCAAGTAACACCAGCTTACTGTCATCTGATGCTGCTGTCGCCATGGCACTCTGGATCTCCTTCATCACCTAATGAGGAATAACAGTAACCAACAGTCTATTTGTTTGTTTATTTGGGGGTGTGGTCTCTTCTAAAGATTTAGTGTCTAACCTGTGTAGGCGTGGCCTCACCACAGGGTTCAGTGTTTATTTGGGGGCGTGTTAAAACATGTATGGGCGTGGCCTCACCTCAGGGTTAAGCGTGTTGTTCTCGGAGCTCTTGGTCGACAGCAGGATGTGGGTAAAACCATCTTGTTTCTTCACCACAATGTCGCGGTAACGGTAAGCACTCTCCGTTTGGCGAACACTGAACCTCAGACGTTTGTCGAAAGCTGAGCGTTCCTCTAGACGTCGTTTCCCCGTTGCACTGGTCACCCCAGCAACAGCACTCTGAACACCAGACATCCCATTGGCAGCGACAGCATCAATCAAAGGTGAGTTACCTGGAGGAACCAGAAGGCAGATTTTAGGTCAAGACCAAAAAATATCGTCCTCTGTCCAGTGGGACACCTCTGAGTATTTGACCTTTAACCTCACCTGTGCTGCCGAAGGAGCACAAGGCTGCAGGTGTTAGGGGTACTTGGGGAGGGGACAGGGTGTTCTGGTTGCGTGGCCTGGTCCCCATGCGAGCCCTCTCCTCTCCAGGCCCCAGCTGGACTCCTGCAGGTTTTTCCAGCAGGGCGACCTCAGGTGGGACCAGGTGAGCCTCTTGAGCTCCAGCCTCCAAGCCATGAGCAGCCTCACTGGGAGACTCCTCTGAGTCCAGGTGGCTATTCATTGGACTCTTAGGAACCAGGATTTTGATGCCAGTCTTGGACAAATCCACGCTGCGACGGGCTGAACCAGCCAGAGACGCCGGCATCAGACTGCTGCTAAACCTGCCGGCCAGAAGAGGCTGCTGGGAACTGACGGAGGCCGGGTGGGGCAGGTGAGTCGGGCTGAGAGCAGATTTGGTCTGATCACAGTCTCCAGTTAGACCTCCACTGATGTCACTGCGAGTGGTGGCAGTGGGCAGCGGCCTGCAGGACGGCCTGTGGGCGGGGCTGCAGTGGTGGCTGGGAGAGCTGCGGGTGGAGCGCAGTAAC
Source organism: Larimichthys crocea (assembly GCF_000972845.2). Classification (NCBI taxonomy): domain Eukaryota; kingdom Metazoa; phylum Chordata; class Actinopteri; family Sciaenidae; genus Larimichthys; species Larimichthys crocea. The sequence goes on from NC_040012.1 coordinate 1,487,789, forward strand.
GTGTTGTCTCTCTGCCGCTCAGCGTACTGACGGTTGAAGTCGTGGACGTAGATCATACAGGTGGACAGGTGACTCTCTGGCTCCCAGGTGTCCCCCTCTGAACCGTAACCTCGCCACCTGACCAGGTACTCCACCTTCCCCTTCTTACTTTTCCTCTTATCCACGATCCTCTCCACCTGCAGCATGTAAAAAGGAGGAAGCTGAGGTGACAACACGTCAATGACACATTAACCACACATTGCTGACGCGATAATAACACGTCAGTGACGCAAAAACAACACGTCAGTGACACGATAACAACACGTGAGTGACTCGATAACAACACGTCAGTGACTCGATGACACGTCAATGACACGATAACAACACGTCAGTGACACGATAACAACACGTCAGTGACTCGATGACAACACGTCAGTGACTCGATGACACGTCAGTGACACGATAACAACACGTCAATGACACGATAACAACACGTCAGTGACACGATAACACGTCAGTGACACAATAACAACACGTCAATGACACGATAACAACACGTCAGTGACACGATAACACGTCAGTGACTCGATGACACGTCAATGACACGATAACACGTCAGTGACACGATAACAACACGTCAGTGACACGATAACACCACGTCAGTGACACGATAACACCACGTCAGTGACACGATAACAACACGTCAGTGACTCGATGACACGTCAGTGACTCGATGACACGTCAGTGACACGATAATAACACGTCAGTGACTCGATGACACGTCAATGACGTGACTCGATAACACCACGTCAGTGACACGATAACACCACGTCAGTGACACGATAACACCTCGTCAGTGACACGATGACACGTCAGTGACACGATGACACGTCAGTGACGCGATAACAACACGTCAGTGACGCGATAATAACACGTCAGTGACACGAGAACAACACGTCAGTGACTCGATGACACGTCAATGACACGATAATAACACGTCAGTGACACGATAACACGTCAATGACACGATAACATCACGTCAGTGACACGATAACACGTCAGTGACACGAGAACAACACGTCAGTGACACGAGAACAACACGTCAGTGACTCGATGACACGTCAATGACACGATAATAACACGTCAGTGACACGATAACAACACGTCAATGACACGATAACAACACGTCAGTGACTCGATGACACGTCAGTGACACGATAACATGTCAGTGACACGATAACATGTCAGTGACACGATAATAACACGTTAATATTCAGTCAGCTAATGACATGATTAGTACTGTTGGAAAGTGAGAGGTGTTCCTAATATTATGGCCCAGTCATATGGCCACCTGTCTGATTCACCTCCTTAACAAACATGGTGACATCATTAATTAAAAACATCAGACTGTTCACGTGACCTGAACATACCTGTCAGCTGATGTGTTTGATCCATCAGTTTATTTAATTAACTGATTAATTCATAACATAATTGACTGTTAGCTTCAGGGTAAATTGTCTCATGGTCAAAGTTTCTCTTCACTGCATAAACACACATGTAACCTGTTAGCATGGAGCTAGCATGGAGCTAACTCTCCCATAAACACACATGTAACCTGTTAGCATGGAGCTAGCATGGAGCTAACTCTCCCATAAACACACATGTAACATGTTAGCATGGAGCTAGCATGGAGCTAACTTTGCTGGCTAGTTACCAAAGCTAACTTAGTTAGTAGTTTTGATCAGCTGACATCCTCTGACTCACTTTAACGAGTCGCCGAGTCGATAACTAACTAGTTTGTTCGACTTGTTTGATGTTCGTAAAGTTCACAAAGTAAACTCTGCCGTTAGCATGTTAGCAGTTAGCATAATCTCGCGTCACCTCGTAGAACTCTTCCGTAGCCATGGAGACTGTGCGCGTGCACGAGCAGCTTCCCGAAGCTTCTTCAGGTGAGCCGCGACATGAGACGCAGGTGGAGGTGGAGGTGGAGGTGAACGTCTGTCGGTGTGTCCGCTTCTTCTCGCGGCCGCTTGCTACTTTATCACAGTTAACTAGCTGTTAGCTGTTAGCACGCCAGCTTTACCCTAACATCCGGTCTGACTCAGTCACCTTCAAAATAAAAGCCGCCGGACCGCTGCTGTTCTACTGCATTGACTCATCAAATTAACCAATAATTGATTATTTTAATGAGGCACGAGGTTACTGGTCGGAAGAGGATCTAAGCCACATGTGAAACATTTAATTGAGTTCTGACTCTAAACTCTAAATTTAGATTTTATTCCACATGAACACCAGCAAGATGAAAGAGATGGTAAGTGACTTCAGGTGGAAAAAGCCTCAGACCAGACCTGTGAACATCCATATGGAGATGGTAGAAGCATACAGACACCTGTGTGTTCACCTCAACAACAAACTGTACTGTTTTGGACAACGTAGACGTCCTCTACAAAAAAGGTCAAAGTCGTCTCCACTTACTGAGGAGATTGTGGACCTCTGGACTGTGCAGGACTCTGTTACACCTTCTATGACTCTGTGATGGCGTCTGTATTATTCTATGCATTAGTCTGCTGGGGAGGTAGAAGCATGGAGAGAGAGCGGAGAAGATTCAACAAACTGGTAAAGAGGTCCAGCTCTGGACTCCAGAGAGGAAGTAGGGTAGAGGAAAATGTTAGCAAAGCTCCATCATAAACAACTCCTCTCACCTCCTGCATGAGACTGGGGAAGCAGGACTTCATGACTTTCTCTATATATTTGTATTAATCAGTAATTTCCATCAACCTTCTGCATATGAGCTGCTGTGACAAGTGAGTTTCCCCAGTGTGGATCATTAACATCTATCATTAAACAGCTGTGATGTGTTTCATTGTTTGAACTGCTTTTATTTGATTTCCCAGAGATGGGTCAAACATACATGATGAATCACATGAACACACATGATGTCGTGGCATGTTCACACAGAAAGAAGTAAAGTTTTACATGAAGATCTTCTCCTACTCAGTCAGACTTTTTGTTGGTCTGCTTGCGGCGTGGTAACGATGGAGCGAACATTGCGACGCTGTCATCATCATCGCTCTGGGTGGGTCGATGCTTACAGCAGAGGTAGCAGAACATGGCCACCATGGTGAGTGGGATGCTGACCAGGAGGCAGCCAAGTAGCGGAGCCTGGATGAACACCAGCTGGACGTACAGACACAGGATGGAGAGGTCAGAGGTCACATAGACAGGAAACATGAAACAGGACTAATGATGAATAGACGTACTGTCAGTGTGACTCTAATGTCATAAATGAGGCGGCTCATGCGTTGATAGGCGCAGTTTCCTCCCTGACCCTGAGACCAAACAAAGTCACACATAAATGTTTCACCAATACTCCAAGTAATCATTCTTCAGGTGAAGCTGCACTCCAGACTCACCTGGATGGTGCCGTCTAGAATTCCATTCAGGAAGTCCAGCAGGTGGCGCTCTGTCTCCATGGCGCCCAGTGGCAGGAAATAGCCGTCATTGGATAGATTAAGCGCAATGATGAAGGGCAGGGTCACCTGACTAACAACAAACCAATCAAACTTATTTAGTCATCACATCAGCCTGTGGTCGTTACAGTCTGTGGTCGTTACAGTCTGTGGTTATTACAGTCTGTGGTCGTTACAGTCTGTGGTTATTACAGTCTGTGGTCGTTACAGTCTGTGGTCGTTACAGCCTGTGGTTGTTACAGCCTGTGGTCGTTACAGCCTGTGGTCGTTACAGTCTGTGGTCGTTACAGTCTGTGGTTATTACAGTCTGTGGTCGTTACAGCCTGTGGTCGTTACAGTCTGTGGTCGTTACAGCCTGTGGTCATTACATTACCCCATCACATATCCATTAATGTAGTCACTGCCCTCCATGAAGCCAAAATGGAAGTGTCTGAGAGACAGGCAGGCAGACAGACAGACAGACAGACAGACAGACAGACAGACAGACAGACAGACAGACAGGCAGACAGGAAGTTAGTTTCAGGTCTTTGTTATTCATTCACAGTAAATATTGGTGGGTCTTGGTGTCAGATCCTGACCTGCTGTAGATCTCTCTGTAGTCTGCAGCCACTTTCTCCACAAGACCTTTAAACCTGGACAGGTAACAGGAAACGCATCACAGATGATTCAGTCACATGACGGTGTCACAGTGTTTTTGTTATGTGGTGGATGTTACCTCAGACTTTCCTCACACTGACCCTTCTCCTCTACCAGCACCACCAGCACCAGTTTACCTGCAGCAGAGGGGCAGAGTTACCTCACATCAGCCAATCAGCAGCTTTCTGCACACCTAAGCTCCATTAGTTTTTACAAAGTCTGAAGTGAACATTTATAAATAAGAATGATTGGACAGACCTGTAGGTGTGTGGACGTAGATGATTTTCAGAATAAGAGCTTTGTAACTGGCCACATTGTGGCACTAATGTTAACAAATGTTAACAGTATGTTGAGCAGGTTAAATCTACATGTACCTGTTGCATACACATACATGTAGGTGTATGTGCCGTGCACGTCCCTGAGGATGTGACATCACAGTGAGCTGTGATTATGTTACCTGACTCTCCCATGGAATACAGCGTGTAGCTGTCGATTTTGAAGTAGTTTGGGAAACGTTCTCTGTTGATCCACGACTTCAGGTCACCGTCAAGTTCCTCTGAAACACAACAAGAACCCAGAGCCACACCTGTCAGACCACCTGAGGAGGGAAATTCAGTTCACACACGATGAAACATGATTTAAATGTATGTTTACACGGACTCGCTTCAGCTGCTTTCATCTGTCACAGACTTTAAACTGGGCAAACTGTTGTCATGGTAACGTCAGTTCTACCTGTCATCAGGTAAAGGTTGCTGTCCTGTCTCACCATTGAAAGTGAAGTAGGTTCCATCTTTAAAAACCACCACAGCTGGCAGAGACGGGAGGGAGACGGTCTGAAACACAAAACACATCCTCGGTCCAAGTCTACGGACAGGTGGATCAGGTCTACGGATGGGTGGATCAGGTCTACAGGTAGGTGGATCAGGTCTACGGGCAGGTGGATCAGGTCTACGGACGGGTGGATCAGGTCTATGGACGGGTGGATCAGGTCTACGGACGGGTGGATCAGGTCTACAGACACGTGGATCAGGTCTACAGGCAGGTGGATCAGTCTACGAACGGGTGGATCAGATCTATGGACAGGTGGATCAGGTCTACAGGCAGGTGGATCTGGTCTACAGACAGGTGGATCAGATCTACAGACAGGTGGATCAGGTCTACAGGCAGGTGGATCAGTCTCTGGACGGGTGAATCAGGTCTACGGACAGATGGATCACGTCTCAAACCTTCGGCAGGACGTCTCTGGATGCAGAGAAGAAGAATGTGTGAACGATCAGCTCATTGGCTACTGATGAGAAGTTTCCCTGAAACAACAACAAAGGTCAAAGATCATTCTCTGTGTGTGTGTGTGTGTGTGTGTGTAGAATAGAATAGAATAGAATAGAATGCCTTTATTGTCATTATACAAGTACAATGAGATTACAAGCCCCCCATAGTGTGCACCCATAAATAAACAAGTAGAGACATGCACAACAAAACCACCACAACAACTACCCCTATACCACTATATATATATATACCACTATATCAAAAACTACTAAGTACAAGAATTAGGTAAACAGGCACATATCAGCAGCAGGTATGACAATAAAGTGACTGGTATGACTGACAGCATAAATAGGTGGAGGTATTAAGGCATTATAATTTATAATTTGCAGATAACAGTAAAACAGATAAAGTGCAGATAGCCATGACATAATGGTGCAAAAGGTTACAGTGAAGATATAAAATAAATAAATGATAACGACAGTATGCGGAGCAATGTTCAATGTTCAAACAAATCAGTTCAGTGTAGGTTGGAGTTCAGTATGGTGACTGCCCTTTGGAAGAAGCTGTCTCTGAGTCTCTTTGTTTTGGCTGGTATGGCCCTGTAGCGTCTGCGTGTGTGTGTGTGTGTGTATGTGTGTGTGTGTGTGTGTGTACCTTCAGTGGTGATGTGGCTCCCACGTAAACAATCATGACATTGTGGCGTTGCATGGCATGTTGGAAGAGCTGCACGCTACTTAGAGATCGAACCAACGGCCTGAAAGACACGGCACAGACACACTGCTGTGATGTCACAGTGATGACGATGGACGATAAATAACAATGACATCATACATGACAACAGTCATATTCACTCACCCTGCAACTCGATTTGCAAAGTCCATGATTCCCTCTTTGGTTCTCGGTCCTGGATAATTATATTTCACATCTTTCTTCAACCTAAAAACAAACATTTGACACCTGTAAAACAACCTTAAAACAACCTTAAAGTAACTGTAAAACTGATCTGAGGACTCACATGAGGATGGCTGGATAATTCATGACCCTGAAGTCTTTGGCCAAACCTGCAGAAAAAAACACAACAACAACTCAGACCTCTGAGCTGTCCTGCAGATCACATATACGTTTCCATGGAAATGAGAACAGTTTGATTTGTTACAATTTGTTTAGAGTTGTTTTATTCTGAACCGCTGACTGACCCTAACCCTTGTAAAATAAAGGTCTCAGTCATTTCAAGTTGTTCTCACGCTGATGTATGAATTTGTTATTTGATGTTGTAAAAAGAGGTTTCATGTGATGATTGACAGCTGATTCCGGCTCATCATTAAGTCAGCAGACTTGTGGGCGGGGCCTTGATACCGCCGCTCCAACCCTGATTCATTTTTGTATAATGAGAGGAAGTTATTTTGATAGTTTTAATTTGACAGTTTCATTTTGACAGTTTTATTTTGATAGTTTTAATTTGATAGTTTTATTTTGATAGTTTTACTGACCTGTGCTTTTGGTGGTGTCGGATTTGCCGACATTGATCAGAGATCCGAGACTCCTGAGTTCTGATCCGATCTGATGCCAAACAGGATCCAGCTGTTTACAGAATGTACACCAGGGGGCGTAAAACTGCAAACGGGTGAGAAGTCATAACAAGTAAGAAATTATAACAGGTGAGCGGTTATAACAGGTGAGAGGTCATAACAAGTAAGAAATTATAACAGGTGAGAGGTCATAACAAGTAGGAAATTATAACAGGTGAGCAGTTATAACAGGTGAGAGGTCATAACAAGTAAGAAATTATAACAGGTGAGCGGTTATAACAGGTGAGAGGTCATAACAAGTAAGAAATTATAACAGGTGAGCGGTCATAACAAGTAAGAAATTATAAAAGGTGAGAGGTTATAACAGGTCAGGCCGTACTTTGATGAGCCAGACATCGTCAGCTCCTCTCGTCTCCATGAAGCTGTTAATGATAAGACGTATTAATTATTCAAATGATCAGAATTCATCATTTGACATCATATGAGTGATGATGATGTCATGATTTTGTACTCACGTATCATCGAGCTCCACTACGAAGGCAAACCCAGACACCACCAGAACCAGAACCAGAGGCACTGAAACACAAACCAAACATGATTCTCCTGGTTCAGTCAGTCACCTTTAAAAGATTTGCACTTTTTATTGTTGACTGATTTAACAAAATCAGTCAAAAATAAAATCTGATTTAATAAACTAAATATAATTTATTTTCATCAAATCGTACAAAAAATCGCAGAGAAATGTCATCAGCTGACTGCTGCTGACACCTCGTCCAACAGTTGGACCATCTACAGGTCCAGTCTCAATCTATTGACATGGACCATGTGGAACCAGAACCAGTGAGTAAGTGAAGAAGAAACTGAGCATTGCCATGGCAACAGTGATGTTTTCCCATATGGCCCAAACAAAGATGGTGGTCAGAGGTGATCACTACATTCAACAAGAAAATGGTTTATGGTTTATTGATTCAAAAACAGACAGACAGGAAACAGCTTGTGGACATGTTAATCCAGCAGGAACCCGGTCTAACGTAGTATATGTATGGCTAAATGGTAGTATGGACAGAATTAACAGTATTTACAGTATACACAGTGAGGTATATGAAAACATGAGTGGAGTTTGTTGGAGGACTTACCTGATAGCAGCAGAGTGTTCCTCCTGTCCAACATGTCGACTGATGAAAGAGAGATTGAGGGCATAGCTAATCTGCTAATTGCTAAAAGACTGGACACACTGCTAATCTGTTGGATTAGCAGGATTCATTCAATCCAATGAGGCTTTATTGACAACAACAACACAGACAGTAACAAGAAGAATCTCAGTCTATGATCATCAATGTTTTGGAGTTTTCTCTCCTTAGGTAACACAAGGTCCCGTGTGGGCCTTGAGGTCCTCAGCAGTATTAGTTGTTTGGCTTTGGTTGGGAACAGTAGGTGCCAGTCTATCTCAACACTGTGGTGTCCAGGGTCACAGAGACCTGTTGCTGCCTTCATAGACATAATAGATAGCTTGTTGTTGACGGACGAACACTTTCTTCACTCCTTACCTCAGCATTGACCTTTGACTTGAGCAATTTTTCCACAACAATCAGATATCACTCAACAATAAAAGTCTCAATCTGAATAAATTCATAACTGACAATAACATGAAACCAGACCACACCCACAGGATACACATATATGGACACAACCCGACCTGAGGGGTGGTGTTGCTGGAATATACAGAAAAGACATTAACACATCCATCATCTCCATCCCCACTACTCATTTATTTGAAGATATCGCTTTAATAAATACTACCCCCCCCCCCCCTCTCAGTCTGTAACCAGGATAATCAGTTTGTGTGTGGGGGGTGGGGTTGGTCTGGTCCAGATTAATCCGGTTCTTGAAGCACAGGAGAACATTCACCTGAGTGACACACACACACTGAGCTACTGCCGCCCCCCTTATAAGAACAGTTTGAGGATTTTCAGTCAGGATTTAGAGTGCATCATATCACAGAGACCACATTAGTTAAAGTTACAAATGACCTCCTAATGGCTTCAGAGAAAGGACTCATCTCTGTACTTGTCCTGTTAGATCTCAGTTAGTTATCAGTTAACTAAACTCCAAGCATGCCTTAAGGATATAAAAAGTTAGATGACCTACAATTTTCTGATGTTAAATTCAGACAAACTGAAGTTCTTGTAATTGGACCCAAACACCTCAGAAACTCTCTTTCTAGAGACTTAGTTACTTTAGATGGGATCACCCTGGCCTCCAGCTCCACTGTAAAGAATCTTGGAGTTGTTTGTGTCTCTTGCATTGTCTCTCAAGCGGATGCAGAAAAACTAGTCCACGTATTTGTTACTTCTAGGCTGGACTATTGTAACTCTTTGTTATCAGGCTGCTCTAATAAGTCTCTTAGGACTTTGCAGTTAATTCAGAATGCTGCTGCACGTGTTCTGACAGGAACCAAGATCAGAGATCACATCTCTCCCATTCTGGCTTCTGGAGGCAGACATAGTCTTCAAGAGTAGACTTATGACTTTCCTTCACACTTATAGTTAGGGCTGACTCAGGTCATCCCTTAGTTATGCTGCTATAGGACTACACTTCCCATGATGCACTGGGCTCTTCTCATGTTACTAACTTAACCTCTTCCCCAGATTTTTAGTGCTCTCTCGTCTCGTCAGGTTCTCATGTACATTTATTATTATAAGCTTTAGTCATATCTCCATAAGGTTTATAGTTTGTTATTGTTTTGCTGCAGCTGTGCATAACCTAACCCTCTGTAAGGTCTCTGTTACTTTAGTGTCAAACGTTGATCAAACGTTGACCAAACGTTGATTAAACGTTGGAGGGTTCACTGTCAGTGGTGTACTGGATGAGGAAACCGGCTGAATCTGGTTTGTTTCAACTTTTATTAAAAAATCTGTCTAGCAGAAAAAATAAAAAAACTGACATCAGCAGTACATTAGGTGACATCATCAAACTCCAATCAGAAGTGAGGTCACAGTGTGGCATGCTGGGAGAAGTCGTGGTGTCTGCGGACGTGTCTCAGCAGCAGCTGACGGTCCGGACTCGAGTACTCACACTGTTGGCATGGAAACGCCTCACCAGTGTGATGACGGCGAGCGTGGAGGTCCAAACTCTTCTTCTGGATGCTGAGAGACAAACAGGACAGGAGTTACTATGGCAACCATTGACCACGCCCAATTCTATAATTTCCCAGCTTGGGATAAATAAAGTATATCTATCCATCTATCTATCCATCTATCTATCTGTTCATGGAGTTAAGGTCACCATGGCAACCTAAAGGATACAGGGCTAGAGGAGGAGCCAAGTGCAGTCAGTGCGTTCTCAGGTGTGTGTGTGTGTTCTCAGGTGTGTGTGTGTGTGTGTGTGTTCTCAGGTGTGTTACCTGCTGTAGTCACAGTGCTGACACCTGTAGGGTTTCTCCTGACTGTGTGTTCGGCTGTGTCTGATCAGAGAGCTGCGATCTATCGAAGCGTACGGACACTCAGCACACCTGTGCGGCTTCTCACCTGAAAACACACACAGCCAGTGCAGACAGTTAATTACATGTGTGTGTTACCTGTGTGTGTCCTCAGGTGTGGGTGTGTTACCTGTGTGTGTCCTCAGGTGCTGCAGCAGTGAGGCCTTCAGTCTGCTGCTGTAGGGACAGTGAGGACAGGTGAAAGGTTTGTCTCCTCCATGGACGCCCAGGTGACGCCTCAGAGTCAGCTTGGTGGAGAACTTCCTGCAGAGAAAAACATCATAGCTCTTACCTGTCCTCTCCTGTGATTGGTTAGTGCTGGGATTAATAAGGGACGCACATTTGCACAAGTTACTGCACATATGTATATTTTCTTATGTATATTTTTTAGAGGTAGAACTAAATGTTCTTCCTCATTGAGTGTGCCTGAAAGTGCACACTATATGTTATCCAGCGCGCTTATTGAATGTGCCTGAAAGAGCACACTCTTTAAAACCTCCCGGGCTTATTCTTCGTCTTCCGTTTCTTCTGCCAAAAATCGCCAAAAATGATGCCAAAAAATGAATGGCTGTGTATTGCGAGAACTTTCAAGAGCAAGAGTGTGTGATGTCATCGCTAGAGTGGAGAGGAGAGACAACAATCAGTGAAAAAATAAAACATATTCGACTACTGTGGCCTCAAATGCACCACTACAGATACGATTTATACATAAAATTTGTCGTCTCACTCACATTCGCCTGCTAAAGCTGTCAGATATATCATTTTGGCGGGAGACGCAAAGATGCGGCAGTAACACCCATCGACAGCCTCATAGACTGCCATGTTAAAAAGGCGGGAAATTTTCTGGAGGAAAGCAGAAGTAACGTTTCTCTGAATTGCTCTCAAGGGCACATTTCTTCACTTATCGACACAAAACAAATATGTAGACGTTCAGGAAGGGCTCAGCATGCTCCAAGTTATGTCGGTTCAATGATTGGAAATACGGTTTTGGCCAGAGATCCTTCCGTTCGAGGGGTGGTCTCAGCATTTTCTCTCTGTCTCTGTCAGCATTCCCAACTGACATTCTCATAGGTGCAGTAACTGCTCTCCTGATTAGAGTTGGTCCTGGTTGCTTAGCAACCTTAAGCCTGCTTGAAGGAGGAGGGGGGGAGGGGCCAGCAGGCAGAAGCCGAGCAGCGGCCATTTTAGCAGTTATTGGCACTTAATTTGAACTTCTGTCTAAAATGGCAGACAGAGACAGCAGAGTAAAGACATGCTATTTGCTAACATTAGCGACCAATGCTAAAATTAATGCTAATTAACATCAAATAATCAAATCAAATACTAATCAAATACATGTTATTTGCTAACATGCTAATATTAACATGTAGGGATGTAACGATACACTCAACTCACGACTCGATTCGAGTCACGATTTTTTGTTCACGATACGTTTTTTTCACGATTTTTGTTAAAATCAAAATGAGCTACAGACAAATTCTGACCAAATAAAATTTTCTTTTTATTTGTAGGAAAAAAATCTCTCTTTACAGAAACTCTCAAACAGTTTGTGTTCTTATTAGGGCTGCCAGCAAGCAGCTGATCTGACCATTACCTTTCAGCTTGAAGTATGAGCTAACTGAAAATAAAAACAATTAAGATGATAGCTCATTAACCCTTTAATGAGAGTCCACGGCCCCGGGACACGGCGAGGTCCGGGCACTGTAAACGCAGAGCCGGTCGCGGCGCCGCAGAGGAAATGCGCCCGGCGGGGGCCAGCCAGCACCAGGGAGAGGTCCCATGAGGGGATCCTCCCGCACCGTGCGGCCTCCCTGACCCGAGTTGAATCCCCCGGGCAGACTGCGCGGAAGTTGCGGTGATTGGTTAAAATTGCAACACCCCTGAATTCTCGGGGATTCACTGAAGTTGCGTTGAAGTTGCAAATCGCAACATCGTGAATTCCTGGAGGGTCTGTGTTATGGTATCATTTACAGTACAGTCAGGCCTGACGCCGATTACCACTACTGCGCGCGCGTGTGTGTGTGTGTGTGTGTGTAGGGGTGTGTGTGTGCGTGTGTGTGTGTGTGTGTGTGTGTGTGAGACACAGAAAGGCAGACGCGGCAGTGGAAGCTGCAGCCACAACGTAACCTATTTCTAATTTTTTTAAAAATACGAAAAAGAACATATCCTACTTCTCTCGCATTCGCCAAGAATCGCGATTCATTTTTTCTGTCGACCGATGCGAGTCGTCATGCATTTGTACCGATTTTAATCGTGGCACGATGTATCGTTACATCCGTATTAACATGCTAATGTTAATTAATAATTGCTAGTGCATCAACACATCAGCGATAACATGTTAATGCTAACATGCTAATGTTAATTGCTCCTGTGTCTAAATAAACATGTTAAAAATGACTGTTTGAGGTGTGCTTTTTGAATACAGACCCCGGCAACAGCCCACTCGTCACTCTCAAAATTTGCTACTGAATTTGCTGAGCAGTGTCAGTAATAATGTATGGGGGTGATGGGGCCAGAGTCAGGCACACTCAAAATTTCTTTAGAAATGTTCTAGTTAGAGTTTATTCTGCATGCCTGTGCATACAGTGTTCTGTGTTACTGTGACGCTGCTGCAACGAAATAATTTCTCAATAAAGTACTAAAAAGTGTGAGGACGTGTGGACTGAGGGATTGTGGGTAATTTTATTTTAATATTCAACCATCAAAAGTCACCTGTGGTGTATTCACCTGTGGTGTTGTCACCTGTGATGTTGTCACCTGTGATGTAGTCACCTGTGATGTAGTCTCCTGTGGTGTAGTCACCTGTGGTGTAGTCACTTGTGGTGTTGTCACCTGTGATGTAGTCTCCTGTGATGTAGTCTCCTGTGATGTAGTCACTTGTGGTGTAGTCACCTGTGATGTAGTCACTTGTGGTGTAGTCTCCTGTGGTGTAGTCACTTGTGGTGTTGTCACCTGTGATATAGTCACCTGTGGTGTATTCACCTGTGATGTAGTCACCTGTGGTGTAGTCTCCTGTGGTGTAGTCACTTGTGGTGTTGTCACCTGTGATATAGTCACCTGTGGTGTATTCACCTGTGATGTAGTCACCTGTGATGTAGTCTCCTGTGGTGTAGTCACCTGTGATGTAGTCTCCTGTGATGTAGTCACCTGTGGTGTAGTCTCCTGTGGTGTAGTCACTTGTGGTGTTGTCACCTGTGATGTAGTCACCTGTGATGTAGTCACCTGTGGTGTAGTCACCTGTGGTGTAGTCACCTGTGGTGTAGTCACTTGTGGTGTAGTCTCCTGTGGTGTAGTCACTTGTGGTGTTGTCACCTGTGATATAGTCACCTGTGGTGTATTCACCTGTGATGTAGTCACCTGTGGTGTAGTCTCCTGTGGTGTAGTCACTTGTGGTGTTGTCACCTGCGATGTAGTCACCTGTGGTGTATTCACCTGTGATGTAGTCACCTGTGATGTAGTCTCCTGTGGTGTAGTCACCTGTAGTGTAGTCACCTGTGGTGTAGTCTCCTGTGGTGAAGTCACCTGTGGTGTTGTCACCTGTGATGTTGCCACCTGTGGTGTAATTACCTGTGATGTTGTCACCTGTGGTGTAATTACCTGTGATGTTGCCACCTCTGGTGTAATTACCTGTGATGTTGTCACCTGTGGTGTAGTTACCTGTGATGTTGCCACCTGTGGTGTAATTACCTGTGATGTTGTCACCTGTGGTGTAATTACCTGTGATGTTGCCACCTGTGGTGTAATTACCTGTGACGTTGCCACCTGTGGTGTAATTACCTGTGATGTTGCCACCTGTGGTGTAATTACCTGTGATGTTGCCACCTGTGGTGTAATTACCTGTGATGTTGCCACCTGTGGTGTAATTACCTGTGATGTTGCCACCTGTGGTGTAATTACCTGTGATGTTGCCACCTGTGGTGTAATTACCTGTGATGTTGTCACCTGTGGTGTAATTTCCTGTGATGTTGCCACCTGTGATGTTGCCACCTGTGGTGTAATTACCTGTGATGTTGCCACCTGTGGTGTAATTACCTGTGATGTTGCCACCTGTGGTGTAATTACCTGTGATGTTGCCACCTGTGGTGTAATTACCTGTGATGTTGCCACCTGTGGTGTAATTACCTGTGATGTTGCCACCTGTGGTGTAATTACCTGTGATGTTGCCACCTGTGGTGTAATTACCTGTGATGTTGCCACCTGTGGTGTAATTACCTGTGATGTTGCCACCTGTGGTGTAATTACCTGTGATGTTGCCACCTGTGGTGTAATTACCTGTGATGTTGTCACCTGTGGTGTAGTTACCTGTGGCACAGAGAGCAACAGTAGCCTGTTTCTGTGTCCTCCTTCTCTTCGTCTGTTTTCGTCCTTCTGCTTCTCTTCTTCTTCTCTGCGACACTCGTCAGTGAACCAGGCTGACACCTGCTGGTCTGACTGAGAACAACACACATAAATGTTGCTTTCTGATTGGCTGCCAGGTGTCCAGCACTATCACACAATCACTGCTTCCTGATTGGTTCAGAATCAGTTGCGTACCTGTCTGTGCAGTCTGCCTCCTTCCCTCCTGTTTGTCCAATCAGCTGGCCCCTCCAGGTGTCTGCAGGAAACAGGTGGTCAGGTGTGTTGATAGGTTAGGGGTGTGGTTGAATAATCAGTTTGTCTCATGAAGCTTCCTCAATAAAGTGCTAACATGTCTGCCTCTAACTGTGAAGAAAAGGAGCTTCAATGCTTCCTTCATCATCTCCTTTAGCATAGGATACTCGGAGCATCCTATAGGAAAGAAAAGGAGGTGATACCGTCCCACAATTCCTTGTGGTAGTGACAAAAAATGGACACAGCGTTCAGTCATTAAACATCAGTGTGTTTAAACAGTGACAGCTGCAGAGAGAGCGTGTGGACATGAACATACGTGTTGACGTGATGTCACACTCTGATCATTGTGTGGACATGAACATACGTGTTGACGTGATGTCACACTCTGATCATTGTGTGGACATGAACATACGTGTTGACGTGATGTCACACTCTGATCATTGTGTGGACATGAACATACGTGTTGACGTGATGTCACACTCTGATCATTGTGTGTGTTGTGTTGTTGCCTGCGTTCACACACAGAGTCCAAACTGTTTGGAACTGTGCCATCCAGCGTCCTGCAGATCCTCATGAAGTTCCCGTTGCTGATTCCTCAGAGATCTTTGCCATAACTTGCTAATATGTTTGTGTGTGAGTGGACAGGAGGGTGAGCGAGCATAGCAGCTAACAAACACTTCATCTGCTTCTGTGACAGCTGGACAATATTCATTATTACTGACACTCTGACTGATGATGACGTCACAGTTTGACATTTCCTGCAGCAAACAACACGGTCAGAGCGCGGGGAGGATCCAGGAAGGATCTCAGAGGAGCGTTTTGTAGTCCATCTTCTGGACTTTGTAGTTTTACCACAGATCACGTCAACAACATTCACATCATCCTCATCATGACCTTGTTATGATAAAAGTGGTTAGGAAAGCATTCTAGGTGTTCTCACCTGACCGGCTGCTGCGGCGACGCCTGTCACACCCGTCATGTGTTTGTTGGTGAACGTTTCGTGAGGCGATGCTCCTGAACGTCCTCGGACAGAGTGGACAGGTGAACGGCTTCGCCACTGACACCTTCTTCTTCTTCTTCTTCTTCTTCTTCTTCTCCTTCTCCTGTTTGTGCTCCTCCCTCCTCCTCCTTCTCCTGCAGTGACTCCTCCAGTGAGGCTCCAGCTCCTCCCAGCTGTCGGCCGTCCAGCTGCAGCAGACGCACATGAACCCACTGCCGGCCCGGTGAGACTGGACGTGGACATCCAGCAGCCGCCTGGACGGCAGCGTCAGGGGACAGAGCAGACACGGAAGCCTCAGTTTGCTGCAGGGTGACGTCCTCGTCACCTGGCCGCCCGTCTTACTCTGCCTCAGGCCGCCGTGTCGTGACAGGTGGGGGGATTTGTCAGGGGGAGGCTGCACAAGTCGCAAGGCACAGGGAGGAGCAGTAGGTGGAGGAGGTTTGGCGGATGAGATGCGGCACAGTCCCAGAGTCATGAGGTGAGCGGACTGTGCCATCTCCTCCTGCGTGGCGGGGGGGTCGATGGGACAGGACAGATCCACTGAAGCTCCCTTTAAAGGGAAGATGGACGAGTCCTCCTCAAACAGAGTGCTCACCTGCACACAGGAACACCTGTTATCAACAAACACACACACCTGACAGACCATGTGTCTAAACCACAATACATTACTCTGTGTGTGTGTGTCACCTCACAGGTGTGTGCGACCTGCAGCCCCCCCTCACTGCTGATGTCACATGTGGGTGGGCTCATGTTGTCGAGCATGTTGTAGAGCAGGAAGTCTTCATCACTCTGCTTCGAGTCTTCGTTCAGATCCAGCTGATAGGGCGATGCCTCCCGGTGGAGCCCCGCCTCCTGTCTGTCCTCAGCCCCGCCCCCTCCATCAGCCCCCTCCAGGTAGGTGAGCGTGGGTGGACGGTGCCTGAGCAGCAGGTGGCTGCTGATGGAGGCCTTGAGGCTGCAGGTGAACTGACAGAGTTTACAGCGATACAGCTCCACCAGGAAGGACTCGACCAGCCCGCCCAGCAGACCCTCCACCTCCCCGCAGTACAGGCTGGAGCTCACAGCTCCGCCCGCCACCTGCAGCGTCACAGGGCTGATGTCACGGTACCGCTGCTTCACCGCTGACATCACTGTGACATCACAGAGGACGCGGCCTGAAAACAGAAGAACAGAGTTCAACAGAACCAAGAACCACGATGTTCATGAATGAAGACACGATAATATTATAATGACGATGATTATATGGAACATTACTACATATTATATTACTACATATCATATTACTACATATTATATTACTACATATTATATTACTACATATATTACTACATATCATATTACTACATATTATATTACTACATAACATATTACTACATATTATATTACTACATATTATATTACTACATAACATATTACTACATATCATATTACTACATAACATATTAATACATATCATATTACTACATATATTACTACATATCATATTACTACATATTATATTACTACATATCATATTACTACATATCATATTACTACATATCATATTACTACATAACATATTAATACATATCATATTACTACATAACATATTACTACATATCATATTACTACATATTATATTACTACATATCATATTACTACATATCATATTACTACATATCATATTACTACATATCATATTACTACATATCATATTACTACATAA
Source organism: Larimichthys crocea (assembly GCF_000972845.2). Classification (NCBI taxonomy): domain Eukaryota; kingdom Metazoa; phylum Chordata; class Actinopteri; family Sciaenidae; genus Larimichthys; species Larimichthys crocea. The sequence goes on from NC_040012.1 coordinate 1,505,445, forward strand.
CATATTACTACATATCATATTACTACATATCATATTACTACATAACATATTACTACATATTATATTACTACATATTATATTACTACATATTATATTACTACATATCATATTACTACATATCATATTACTACATATCATATTACTACATATCATATTACTACATATCATATTACTACATAACATATTACTACATATTATATTACTACATATTATATTACTACATATCATATTACTACATATCATATTACTACATATCATATTACTACATATCATATTACTACATATCATATTACTACATAACATATTACTACATATCATATTACTACATATCATATTACTACATAACATATTACTACATATTATATTACTACATATTATATTACTACATATTATATTACTACATATCATATTACTACATATCATATTACTACATATCATATTACTACATATCATATTACTACATAATATATTACTACATATTATATTACTACATATTATATTACTACATATCATATTACTACATATCATATTACTACATATCATATTACTACATATCATATTACTACATATCATATTACTACATAACATATTACTACATATTATATTACTACATATTATATTACTACATATCATATTACTACATATCATATTACTACATATCATATTACTACATATCATATTACTACATATCATATTACTACATAACATATTACTACATAACATATTACTACATATTATATTACTACATAACATATTACTACATATCATATTACTACATATCATATTACTACATAACATATTACTACATATTATATTACTACATATTATATTACTACATATTATATTACTACATATCATATTACTACATATCATATTACTACATATCATATTACTACATAACATATTACTACATATTATATTACTACATATTATATTACTACATATCATATTACTACATATCATATTACTACATATCATATTACTACATATCATATTACTACATATCATATTACTACATAACATATTACTACATATCATATTACTACATATCATATTACTACATAACATATTACTACATATTATATTACTACATATTATATTACTACATATTATATTACTACATATCATATTACTACATATCATATTACTACATATCATATTACTACATATCATATTACTACATATCATATTACTACATAACATATTACTACATATTATATTACTACATATTATATTACTACATATCATATTACTACATATCATATTACTACATATCATATTACTACATATCATATTACTACATATCATATTACTACATAACATATTACTACATATCATATTACTACATATCATATTACTACATATCATATTACTACATATCATATTACTACATAACATATTACTACATATCATATTACTACATATTATATTACTACATAACATATTACTACATATTATATTACTATATATTATATTACTACATATTATATTACTACATAACATATTACTACATATTATATTACTACATATTATATTACTACATATATATTACTACATATATTAGTACATATTATATTACTACATAACATATTACTACATATTATATTACTACATATTATATTACTACATATATATTACTACATATATTAGTACATATTATATTACTACATAACATATTACTACATATATTAGTACATATTATATTCGTACATATCATATTTTAGTCATGTACTTTCTGTGTATTTATTACTTCATCTCTGCTGTTTCACTGCACATGCGGTGTGAAATGTTTCTGTGTATACAGACAGGTTTATGTTTATGTGTTTCTATGTGCACAGTTGTTGTTGTTGTTTTCATATTTAACATTTATAACTGAGTTTAAAGTTTTTTCCTTCTCAGTGTTTGTGACACAGGCTAACGTTAGCCGAGGCTAGCTGCTAACAGACAGCTAACAGCAGCTGCTTCTTCTTCTTCTCTGCAGCGAGTTTCTGTCTGATCAAACTCACCTGCTGATCAAACTCACCTGCTGATCAAACTCACCTGCTGAGTGACTCACCTGGTGGTTGTTGTTGTTGTTCTTCTTCTTCTTCTTCTTCTTCTTCTTCTTCTTCCTCTTCTTCTACTTCTTCCTCTTCTTCGCTGTGCAGCAGTTGTTTCAATCTGTCGCTGCCTCCTGTGGCTACATTCTGTAACTGCAGCTGCATTAAATAAACTGAAGATCAATAAAACTACAAAACTACAAAAACTGAAGTTTATTTTGTGTTTCCTGAGTTTTAACCAGTGACGTCACCTTCTGCACGTGACTAATTTAAACATAGAAGTGGATCATCAGCTGACCAGAGGCGGTTTAATCAAATCAAATGTTAGTCAGATTTTATTTGTACAGCCCAAAGTCACAAAGTCCATTTTCCTCTGAGGCTTTACAATCTGTACAGGGAGTGACACCCTCTGTCCTTAGACCCTCGGTTCCAGTGAGGAAACACACACACACACACACACACACACACACACACACACACACACACACACACACACACACACACACACACACACACTTACACTTGTGCTCCTCCCCTCAGGAGGCAGCAGGACTCTGCTCAACGACGGAGAAGAAGAAGGAGGAAGCCGGAAGTGAGCGGGGCCGCTGACCTACTGCAGCAGCATCGGATTATCGTCAGACAGGTGAGTTATGGTCAGACAGGTGAGTTATGGTCCGACAGGTGAGTTATGGTCAGACAGGTGAGTTATGGTCAGACAGGTGAGTTATGGTCCGACAGGTTTAGTCTCGTGTTGGTTCGGGTTTAACTGGTGACCGTCAGCCGAATGAGTCTGTGGTTGTCATAGTTACGGCAGGTGTTTAATCCAGAAAGACTCGTAGCTGTCCTCGTGAGCATAAACATACCCGAGTGTTTCCTGTCTCACACCTGGCGCAGACGCATTCGGCTCATGGTCACCAGTTAACACGGTCACTCGTTAAATCGATACACCGGTTCCTGACACGTCATCACGTACAGTCTGTTCATTAATTATCCACCTGTCAGATCTTTAATCAGAAGATCAGGTGATCAGACGGACCTGTCAATCATAATGTTTGATGACTCTCTATCCAATCAGCTGCAGCAGTGACACACCTGTCAGGTGAAACAGTAGCTCCTCCTCCAACATGGCTGATGTATGGCAGACCGCCATGGACCACGCAGTCGGTGCTGCACGGAGAGCTGGACAGGTGAGTGTTGTCTGCTGAGTCTGGACTGCAAGTGGATGTCGATGAGGTGTGTTGATGAGGTGTGTTGTTCAGGTGTGTTCAAGTGTGTTGATAAGGTGTGTTGCTCAGGTGTGTTGTTCAGGTGTGTTGCTCAGGTGTGTCGATGAGGTGTGTCGCTCAGGTGTGTTGCTCAGGTGTGTCGATGAGGTGTATCGCTCAGGTGTGTTGTTCAGGTGTGTCGATGAGGTGTGTTGTTCAGGTGTGTCGATTAGGTGTGTTGCTCAGGTGTGTTGTTCAGGTGTGTTGCTCAGGTGTGTTGTTCAGGTGTGTCGATGAGGTGTGTTGCTCAGGTGCATTGATCAGTTGCGTTGATCAGGTGGTGCGGGAGGCTCTGCAGGATGACAGGAAGGTGATGACGAAGAGTTCTTCTGTTGATTTGGTGACACAAACTGACCAGAAGGTGGAACAGCTCATCATCCAATCAGTGAAGGAGAAATTCCCCACACACAGGTAAGAAGCGCTCCCTCCCTCACTGTGAGGACAGACTGTGAGGACACACTGCACTTATGAGGGTCTCCACTGTCTGTGTGTGTGTGTGTGTGTGTGTGTAGGTTCATAGGGGAGGAGTCTGTAGCTGCAGGTGAGTCTTGTGTCCTGACTGATGCTCCCACCTGGATCATCGACCCCATTGACGGGACGACCAACTTTGTTCATGCGTGAGTTTTTAAGAATTCATTAATTACAGCCAATCACAGAGCAGTTAACAGTGTTTATGAATAAAAACATTAACTATGATCAACAGTATAATAAACTGTTATTAGCATAATAATTCAAACTGACCTTTAATTACTTTAATGTCAACAGATTTCCTTTTGTTGCTGTTTCCATCGGATTCTCTGTCAACAAACAGGTGAGTACAGTCCACCTCAGTCCTCTACAGCCCTCTACAGTCCACCACAGTCCTCTACAGCCCTCTACAGTCCACCACAGTCCACCACAGTCCTCTACAGTCCACCACAGTCCTCTACAGCCCTCTACAGTCCACCACAGTCCTCTACAGCCCTCTACAGTCCTCTACAGTCCACCACAGTCCTCTACATCCCTCTAGTCCACCACAGTCCTCTACAGTCCACCAGTCTTCTACAGTCCTCCACAGTCTCGCCTGTCTGTCTTTCAGGTGGAGTTCGGTGTAGTCTTCAGCTGTCTTGAAGATAAAATGTTTACAGCGAGAAGAGGCAAGGGAGCGTTCTGTAATGGAGAGCCACTGCAGGTTTCTGATCAGGAAGGTCAGCAATTAGCAACGCAACACAACACAGGGCAAAGCAACGTAACACAAGAGAACACAACACAAGGATTTATTCTTTAATTCTCCACAGAGATAAAAAAAAATTAAGAAAACCTGTTGATGTGTCTGGAGCCGATATGAGCGCAACAGACGTGAGGTCATGATGATCTGAGCCAATCAGAGACCAGAATCTGACCTCTGTTCGGTTCTTCTGTCAGACATCAAACAGTCCATCATCGCCACAGAGTTCGGATCCAGCAGAGACCCGGATGCTGTCGACAGAATTTTCTCCAGCCTGAGGAACGTCCTCTGCATCCCAGTACACGGGTAACACTACTGCTACAATGTTAGAAAGTCTGTGTGGTTCTGATTGTTCTGTGTGGTTCTGATGGTTCTGTGTGGTTCAGTGTGCGTGGAGCAGGAACTGCAGCCATCAACATGTGTCTGGTGGCCTCTGGCTGTGTTGAAGCATATTATGAGATAGGGATCCACGTCTGGGACATCGCTGCTGGGTCGCTGATCGTCTCCGAGGCTGGAGGAGTCCTGATGGACGTGGACGGTAAAGATGCTCAGACAGCAGCTCAGAGTGTCTGCTGGAGGAGAGACTGAACCTGTCTGTCTGTCTGTCTGTCTGTGTTCAGGAGGACCGTTGGACCTGATGTCCAGAAGAATCGTCGCCGCTAACAGCAGAACTATCGCTGAGCGGATCGTCAGAGAGATTGACGCCTTCGGTCCGCCCAGAGATGATGAGCCGCTCAGACGGTGAAGAGGAATTCAGTTTGTAACGTTAATAAAGTTTGTAATAAAAAACACAGCTGAGTTTGTCTGTTACCTGATAGGTCGAGCTTCCTTGTCTGTCCCACCTGGTCATGATGTTTGGGTAGTGATCAAACAATGAGTTTCCTCTGTTGGTGTCTGGACTCACCACTTCATGTCCAAAGGAACCACTGAGGAGGTTGAGGATCTGATCAGGATCAGAAGAACCCAGGTCAGATCCAGAACTTACAGTACAATGAGCCAGGTTCTGATCAATGATCAAACCAATAAGAACTGAAGTTAACCAAATCCTGTAAATGGGGTTAGGGTTTTTTGTGTTCTCCACGTTCTTTGTTCTCCACGTTCTGTGTTCTCCGTGTTCTCCATCTTCTCAATGTTCTTTGTTCCCCACGTTCTGTGTTCTCCACGTTCTGTGTTCATGTTCTTTGTTCCCTACGTTCTGTGTTCTCCACGTTCTGTGTTTTCCATGTTCTTTGTTCCCCACGTTCTGTCTTCTCCATGTTCTTTGTTCCCCATGTTCTTTGTTCTCCACGTTCTGTGTTCTCCACGTTCTGTGTTCTCCACGTTCTGTTCCCCATGTTCTTTGTTCTCCACGTTCTGTGTTTTCCACGTTCTGTCTTCTCCATGTTCTTTGTTCCCCATGTTCTTTGTTCCCCATGTTCTGTGTTCTCCACGTTCTGTGTTCCCCATGTTCTTTGTTCTCCACGTTCTGTGTTATCGTTCAGAAAGAAATCACTTCACATGAACATGCTCAGTGGTCGTCATGGAAAAAAAGACAGGAAGCTGATGAAAATATTTTAGATATTTACTGAACATTTATCCAAACATGTCAACAGAGCTAACACATGCTGAGAGAAGACTAGTTAACATCATTAATTCCATGTTCTCCTTGTTCTGCTTCCACGGTAACTGCGAGCCAATCAGATGCCAATGATGATGCCACTGGTATTAGACGGGTGAGGATTTTGATTTTAGTCTTGTTAGTAGGACCGGCGTGGTCAGAACACTTTTTCCCCTGGAAATAAATGTTTGTTGTTACTATGGTGACACAGAATGTTGCTTCCTGATTGGCTGCCATGTACCGAGTCGGTGGGGTTAGTCACTCAGCAGCATATGAGGAAGTGGAGCTCCAGGAGCCAGAGTGGAGGTTAGAGGACAGAGGTCGTCGTTGGGTTTGAGAGGAGAGCGGCGCTGCTTCCGGAGAGGAACGCTATTGGTCAGAGTCTGAGGAGACAGACAGGATCCTGCGCTGTGATTGGCTGAATTATCTGAGCCATTAATGACCCGTTTGACTGGTTGACTCATGATGATGTTACTGATGATGTCACTCACCATGCGGAGGCGGTGCACGTACAGTGGCTCCGGTTCTTCTGGTTTTCTGGTCGGCACAGCGACGTGCCAGCGCTGCAGCTCCGCCATCATCTCTGCCGGACTGAAGAGGACTGCTGGGTCGGCACGGCAACGGTTAATCAGCTCCACCAAACACTCTTTATAGTGTAACCTGATGGAACAGATGGACGGAGACTGTACACCTGATACTGAAACAAACACACCTGTACAGCTAAACTCTACTGGTCTGTACTGGATCAGACTGTGGTCTGTACTGGGAGAAGTGGTCTTACTGGCAGTATCCTCTGTACTCTGGGGGGGCCTGACGTCCACAGGGCTCCTCCCATCTGCTGCCGTCATCTCTGAGCTCCAAAACCACACACACCCCTGAAAATGAACTTGTGTCAATCAAACTGGGAGGGAAGAGAATCCACCTGATGAGCAGAAAAGACCTCACCTGTCCGACTGGTGTCAGGTGAACTGTCATTAGCTGATTCTAACCAGGCAGGAGACACTCTGCAATACTGAGACCACAAACACAGCCCAGCACATCAGTTCTGGCCACACACCTCCTGCACATACCTGAACTTTCATGGTCCCTCAGGTGGTTCTTACCTGAAGGAGCAGGTGTAGACGGGCCACAGTCCAGTCCCTCAGGTGGTATAGGCAGTCTCTGGGGTGGTGTGCGTGAAGACCTTTGGTTCCACAGTCAGCAGAGAAACCGCAGGCCTGAGGACATTAAAGTTCTAATGAAACCTGTAGACAGTCTAAAGCAGTGACGTCTGACACGAGGAGGCAGGTGACCCAAATACTTTGGTTACAGGCATGCTCTGTCATGGTTACTTTCCCAGATACCCGATTTCAGCCATGGTGTCGGGAAGTCAGAGACTGGTTCATAACGTTAGACATCGGGTATCATAGCGTTAGACATTGGGTATCATAGCATGAGGGATCGGGTATCAGAAATGTCATAAATAATGTGAACTCACAGATCCGGGGGTGAAGGCCTGACTGCAGCCCCCACAGAACTGATGCTGACACTGAGTGCAGGTGAAGTGAAGACAGCCTCCTTTAGACAGACCGAAGACAAACTGACAATTTGGACACTCTGAGGACAAAAACAAGACTACAATCAGAGAACCAGCAGGACCACAAGTCCACAAGTCCTCCTAACACCACCTGTTAGCTCCACTAAGTTCAAAGTGCTGGTGTTAGGAGGACTTTCAGATCTTGTTGATGGTGTTGCATTTGTACCAATGCTTTTATAGCTTAGCAGGGTTGTCTTGTGGTGGTCCGGCTGGTTTTGCTGCTGCCAGACTCTAAACTGGTGACAGGATAGTCCTTGATGTTGAGGGAACCACTGCAGACACAAAAAGGCTGTGCTCAGAGTCACATTCTCGACAGGGTAACTGTATATGCAGGACCTGGTCCTGGTTTGGATCAGATCGGTGTATGTGTGTCTTACAGGTGATCTGCACTGACTGCAGGTACTCTTCTTACAGCTCGGACAGTCCATCCTTAACCTGTCGGCTTCATGGAGCATGCCGAACGAACACTGGAAAGTTGACACAGAAAGACACACACAGGGACACACACTGTGGGTCATTAAGGTCACATGTGAGTCATTAAGGTCACCTGTGGGTCGTTATGGTCACCTGTGGGTCATTAATGTCACCTGTGGGTCGTTAAGGACACCTGTTTGCCGTTAGTTGATTACGAGAACCTTCAACAGTCTTTGAGGTCCTTACATGAGCACACCAACGGAAGTTCGGCATGTCCTGCAGAGCTTTGTCTCTGAGCTTCCTCTGGAATAGTTCATGGATCTGAGGTGGCAGGAAGTGACGGATCTGCAGACAGACAAAACAAACAAACAGCAGATCCTTTGGATTTCCACAACACTGAAACAAAGACTGGACTCCCTAAAATCCTTGTTTCAGTCGGATATACAGTACTGTGCAAAAGTAGGCAGGTGTGAAAAAATGCTATAAACTGCTTTCATAAAAGAAAATGAACAGAATGCAGTGAAGTGAATAAACAGAAGAGAAATCTAAATCAAATCAACATTTGGTGTGTGTTGCCTTCAAACAGCATTAGTTGTTCTCGGTACACTTGCACACGTTTTTGAAGGAACTCGGCTGGCAGGTTGTTCTAAAGTTGAACTAACCACAGATCTTCTGTGGATGTAGGCTTCCTCAGATCCTTCTGTCTCTTCATGTAATCCCAGACAGACTCTATGATGTTGAGATCAGGCCTGTGAGGGTCATACCATCACTTCCAGAACTACTTCTTCTGATGGCACTGCTGGACGTCTTCAGATTTTGAAGGAACCATTGCGTCTATGATCCTGAACACTCTCTGTTTCTTCGTGCTTCTTCAAAAGAGCTTGAACATCTTGAAACCAGAGTCTGCTTTGAATTCTTTGTCTGGAGAGACCTTACTGATGCAGCAGAACTACCTTGTGTCTTGTTGCTGTGCACAGTCTTTCCATGAAGTATGATGTGTGACATCAAACTGTCACCACAGCCTCACCTTGGCAGCACAGTCTGACTGTTCCTCACCCCGTTTGAAGCTGTTTCTGTTTCAGGACTCTGTTCTACTGCTGACAACTGTGGATGGTGAGAACTGGACCCTGGAGAACGTCTGACCCCTCTGTGTGATCGCCTCACCTGTGTGTCGAGCAGGTTGAAGTAGTCCATGAACTCCTCCATCCCGCCCTGACCTCTGACCTCAGGTCGTCCACACTGAGGACACACCAGCTGATCGACACTCTTCTCTTTAATGGCCGCAGAGAAAAACGTCTTAAAACACGTCTGACACAGGAAGCAGGAGCAGTGAGTCATCGTGACGATCTACAGGAAGTACAGCCAGAGAAGAAGAAACATGTCATGTGACGATGTGATGAAGGCTGCCTGCTCTCTGATTGGCTGTCACTCTCACCTTGCTAAAGGTCACCTGCTCCTGACAGATGGGGCAGCTGTGCGTCAGGAACTTGAGGGCTGATGGGAAATCTCTGTTGAGCTGGACTGCCTCTATGACATCACACGGGCTGAAGCTCCGCCCCTCCATGGTCATCAGAGACAGGAAGATGGCCGCCTGGTCCGGAGGAAGACGAGCCGCCATCTGAAGGAGGAGGACACAAAGAGACCACCTGAGACCTGCTGAGACCACCTGAGACCTGCTTAGACCACCTGAGACCTGCTTAGACCACCTGAGACCTGATTAGACCACCTGAGACCTACTTAGATCACCTGAGACCACCTGAGACCTGCTTAGACCACCTGAGACCTACTTAGACCACCTGAGACCTGCTGAGACCACCTGAGACCTACTTAGACCACCAGAGACTTGCTTAGAACACCTGAGACCTACTTAGACCACCTGAGACCTGCTGAGACCATCTGAGACCTGCTGAGACTACCTACGACCTGCTGAGACCACCTGGGACCTGCTGAGACCATCTGAGACCTACTGAGACCTACTTAGACCACCTGAGATCTGCTGAGACCACATGAGACAACCTGAGACCACCTGAGACCTGCTGAGACCACCTGAGACCAGCTGAGACCATCTGAGACCTGCTGAGACCACCTGAGATCTGCTGAGACCAGTTGAGACCACCTGAGACATGCTGAGACCAGTTGAGACCTGCCGAGACCATCTGAGACCTGCTGAGACCAGTTGAGACCAGCTGAGACCTGCTTAGACCATCTGAGACCTGCTGAAACCACCTGAGACCTGCTGAGACCACCTGAGACCAGCTGACACCTGCTGAAACCACCTGAGATCTGCTGAGACCTACTGAGACCACCTGAGACCTGCTGAGACCACCTGAGACCTGCGGAGACACCTAAGACCAGCTGAGACCTGTTGAGACCAGCGGAGACCTGCTTAGACCAGTTCAGACCTGCTGAGACCACTTGAGACCACCTGAGACCTGTTGAGACCTGCTGAGACCACCTGAGACCACCCGAGACCTGCTGAGACCAACTGAGACCTGTTGAGACCAGCGGAGACCACCTATCGACCTGAGACCTGCTAAGACCAGCTGAGACCCAGTAGTCTTCCTCACCTTGATGTGGTCCACTCCAGCTCCTGTTTGGGATTGTAGTCTCTCAGTACAGAGGTCCTGATAAGATTCAGCGGCTAGTCCAGAACCTGGACCCAGAACCACAGAACCTGTAGTGTGTCTGACTCTGGCTACTTCTGATTGGACTGTTTGGACAGGTGACCAACCATACTGGTCTCTGCTGGACTCTCTGTCCAGCCTCAGAGCTCCCATCACTCTGCTGAGAGGCTCTACAAGGGGGGCACCTGCGAAGACAAGGACCAGGTGTACAGTCCACATGGTCACATGATCAGATGACCAGTTGTTTGATGCTACTGTCTAACCTGAGGAGGAGGAGGTATGGAAGGGGTTGTTGGAGGAAGAGGAAGGAGGAAGAGGAGCGCTGAAGTCGATCCCCTCCAGCTCCTCAGTGTATGACCTCACCAGCCTGCTCTGCTCCCATTGGCTGGCTGAAACAGAAGGGCGGGACTTCATCAGGTCACAAATACACAAAGGAAGCTAGTATTTAGCATGCTAACGAGGAGGAGGATGGGATGTATTGATTGTTACCAATATTCAGTGATGTGTCATGGCGACACGATGAAGGAGCTGAACTCTCTGACCTTCCAGCTGACTGAGGCACCTGTACACCTGCAGAGGGCGGGGCTGTTGGGGGCGGGGCTTGTACAGCAGGTCTGGCATAAAGGGGTGTGTCCTTCTGGAAGGCCTGTCTCATCTCTGACACGAGCAGTGACAGGTTGGACACGCCCTGACAGGAAGTGAAACACAACAAGCTCCTCCTCCCATTACCTGTTGATAATACTAACTACTACTAACCCTGCTAACTAACAGCTAAGTAACCTGCTAACTAACAGCTAAGTAACAGCTAACTAACAGCTAACTAACCTGCTAACTAACAGATTAATCTGCTCAGCCTGAGCATGCTCAGTAGGCCTTACGTGGGTCCAGGTCTTCAGTCCGTCGAGGCTGATGTTACCAGAGGCATCCACGCAGGGACAGGACGGGTTGATCACCATGGAAACGGAGGGACAGACATAACAGCGAGGTCGGGTCACTGGGTGGGTCTCATGAAGCCAGATGCACACTGGGATATTGTACTCACTTCCTGTTAAGACAAATGACCTCCAAGAGTCAAAGGAGACCGGACCGGACCGGACAGGACCAGACTGATCCGGACTGTGAAACAAAATGACAGACAGTGAAAACTCACCTTCATAATGGACAGGAAGCGTCCCGGCCAGGTAAACCAGCTTCTTCTTCTGTTTGTTTGGGAAACCTGTGAGGAGACACACACCATCACTGTTTATCAGTCCATCCACAGCCACACACTGTGTGACATCACTTCCTGTGGGTATCATCCTCTCTGATGTCATCCAGAACAAACGTCATCAGAGAAAAGATCAATGTGATCTAAGCTAATTCAGCTAACTGCTAATGTAGTGACATCACACTTCCTGCTCACAACCCCAATGCATTCTGGGAGCTGTAGTTCCTGTAGGACGGTGTGAGGAACCAGTCATGTCAGCCAATGGCAGCCCTCCCTAATCTAAAGCTGGTCAAAAAAGTGGAGCATGGAGAGAGCTGCATGACAGCTGTGACCACACCCACCTGTCAATCAAAGCGTCCACGCTCTTAATCCTGCATAACTTTAAGCCTTAATATAATGTGAACAGGTGAGTTGTATATAAATTCACCCTCAGTACAGTTGTCATGAACGGGGAAATTAGCTACAGAGACCAAAACTGTTTTTTGTACCAGGCTGTAAACATGTTTATTTCTGCTGTGAAGTTGGACATTTGGACATGGGGACTTATGGAGACTGACTCACTTCTGGAGCCAGCCTCAGGTGGACGTTAGAGGAACTGCAGTTTTAGCTTTAGTTACACAGAGGCTGATGATTGGTTCCAGGAAAACCAAGCGCTAGCCAGGTTACAAATATGTATTAATTAATCAAAGGTACAATATGTCAGATATTCACTGTATTAAATCATAAAATTAATATGCTATATCATCAGTTCATGCTAAGTTAAAATACTTGCTTGTTGACAAAAACCCGACAGCCAAAATGTTCTTATTTTGAAATTTACCGCCTGGCCGTCTCTCTGTTTATGTTTTCGCCTTATGATCAGATATGAAACAAATCTGCAGCAAACACAGCGGACTACAACAATGGAAGCAGCGAGCAGCAGTTTGACAGAGTTGGACTCTACCAGACCTGAGAGACAGTTTATTTATTTATAGTACTATTTTTCATAGTTTATAGAGCATGAACTCCGTCTTGATAGTGTCAGGTGGAGACGGGTTTGTCTGTGCTGACGGTGTGTTTAGCTTAGGGGCTGACAGATTAATTAAGAAAACCTAAAACCAAATTAATTAAGAAATCACGTAAAAGAAATGTTACTGCCAATCCAATGCAACATTGACTGTTTTATACAGTAAAAACTAATGTCCAGGACAGCAGCTGCCATGAATGGAGCCAGCACTTTGTGTGTGTGTGCTGGATGTAACATCTCCAGTATCAGAGTTTAGATAGTAACGTTTACGTTACGTTTCGCTCATCCTGCGTTAGTGAACGTTCAGCGGCGTCAGCGGCGGCGACTCGCTCCACTGTTTGGAATTCAATCTGACATGTCGTACCTTTAAGATTAAAGACTATTAAAGACATCAAAGTCAAACTTTAAAATATTTAAACTGTAAACTAAATTTAAATGTTTGAATTTAAAAAAAATGTACTCACGGTAAAAATCGACGTAAAGACGAAGATCAGAAAAACACGAACGAACCAACCGAACATCAGACAGAGTCTGTGAGGGGTGACTGTACTGACACTGAGGAGGAGGAGGAGAGAAGGAGAGGAGGAGGAGAGGAGGAGGAAAGGAGAGGAGGGGGAGAGAAGGAGACGAGGAGGAGAGGAGGAGAGAAGGGGGAGAGGAGAGGAGGAGGAAAGGAGAGAGGAGAGGAGAGAGGAGAGGAGGAGAGAAGAGGAGAGAAGGAGGAGAGGAGAGGAGGAGAGGAGGAGGAAAGGAGGAGGAAAGGAGAGGAGGAGAGAAGAGAAGAGGAGATGAGAGAAGGAGGAGAGGAGAGGAGGAGGAAAGGAGAGGAGGAGAGAAGGAGAGGAGGACAGAAGAGGAAAGGAGAGGGGAGGAGGAGGAGAGAAGGAGGACAGAAGGAGAGGAGGAGGAAAGGAGAGAGGAGAGGAGAGGAGGAGAAGAGAAGAGGAGGAGAGGAGAGGAGGAGGAGAGAAGGAGGAGACGAGGAGGAAAGGAGAGGAGGAGGAGAGAAGGAGAGGAGGAGGAGAGGACAGGAGGAGGAAAGGAGAGAGGAGAGGAGGAGGAGAGAAGGAGGAGAGGAGAGGAGGAGAGGAGGAGGAAAGGAGAGGGAGAGAAGAGGAGAGGAGAAGAGAGAAGGAGGAGAGGAGAGGAGGAGGAAAGGAGAGGAGGAGAGAAGAGAAGAGGAAAGGAGAGGGGAGGAGGAGAGAAGGAGGACAGAAGGAGTTGAGGAGAGAAGGAGGAGAGGAGAGCAGAGAAGGAGGAGAGGAGAGGAGAAGGAAAGGAGAGGAGGAAAGGAGAGAGGAGGAGGAGAGGAGGAGGAAAGGAGAGAAGATGAGAGAAGGAGAGTAGAGCGGGAGAGGAGGAGAGGAAAGAAGGAGGAGAGGAGAGCAGGAGAGTAGAACAGGAGAGGAGAGAAGGAGGAGAGGGGAGAGGAGGAGGAGGAGAGGGGGAGAGGAGGAGAGAAGGGGAGAGGAGGAGAGAAGAGAGGAGAGGAGGAGGAAAGGAGAGGAGAGAAGGAGGAGAGGGGAGAGGAGGAGAGTAGAGCGAGAGAGGAGGAGAGGAAAGAAGGAGGCTAGGAGAGGAGGAGAGAAGGAGGAGAGGAGAGAAGGAGGAGAGGAGAGAAGGAGGAGAGAAGGAGAATAGGAAGAGGAGAGGAGAAGGAGAGAAGGAGGAGAGAAGGAGGAGAAGAAGGAGAGAAGGAGAGAAGGAGAGAAGGAGGAGAAGAAGGAGAGAAGGAGAGGAGGAGGAGAAGGAGAGAAGGAGGAGAAGGAGAGAAGGAGGAGGAGAGATTAGCATCGTTAGCTCCATGTTCGGGCTAACGTTGTTTTTAGCATTTAGCTGTTAGCCGTTAGCTTCTTCTGTTTTGAAGTAATAAAGTTTGATTGTGACGTGGAGCGGAACAATAAAGTTTGATTGTGACGTGGAGCGGAACAATAAAGTTTTTACCTCTGTCAAAGTGCGCAGCTCCGCCCCGAGCACCACGCGCGCCATCTGTGCCTAACTCACGAGCTAACAGGCTAACATGCTAACAGGCTGCTCACGACACAGACACATCCGCTCACAGATTTTCAAAATAAAAGCACGGAGCAAGAGGCAGTCTGACACGTTTGATTCATTTTTTATTTTTTATTAATCAGCTTTGATTCATTTTACATGACGTCATCACTCATTAACTAAAGTCAATCAGCTGTTATTAAGAGTTTATTTCCACCCGACACCAGCCGAGCAGGAAGTGATGTAATGCTTCATTGACAGAACAATCAGCTGACTGAACCCCCCTCGCCTCACCAGACAAGCTGATAAACTCAAACTCCCATCAGCCCCTGCACATGAAGGTTCAGATGGGCGTGGCCCTCCACTCCTTGCCCTCGGTCAGAGCTCTCGGTTGGTGGATGAATACACTGTACCGGACGCCCTGATTGGCTGCCGCCCTGACAAAGCGGCTGTTTGCTGTCATGGTAACGGCCCTCAGTGAGTCTCCAGTGCCGAAGATCGTGAGCGAACGGCGGTTGACCTTGGCGCTGGGCGTGAGGTGCAGCGTGCGCTCCGACGGTCGGTCGTCCACCACGTGGAGGCGGGCGAGCAGTTTCTGAGCACGCTCCTTCTCGCCCGGCCCACCCAGCGTGTCCAGGATCACCTGGAAGTCGTGGACGGCGGCGCGACAGGTAAATAGCTCCTTCCCCTCCATGAAGGCGTTGAGCTGTGGCAGCACCTGCAGGCAGCGCTCCTGAGCCGCCTGCTCCGTCAGCACTGGCTCTCTGAAGGTGAAGTGACAGCGGCCGTGACTCAGCGACGACACGTACGTGATGAGCGTGGTGATGTCAAGGTTAACGCGCCGACACTCCTCCACCTGCACCTGAGCGGGAAACTCAAGACTGGCCACCACCATGCCACGGTCCACTCGGGTCAGCTCAGACTCCGCCTTCTCATCGTTGCCATCTTCAGTTGGCTCCTCCTCCTCCTCCTCCAGGTCCTCCTCATCTCCTCCCTCCTCCACCACTACAGTGTTGACGGCAACAATGTCCCCGCGGACAGAGACGCCCATGTCCCTTAGGCGGTCGGCCATGGGGCAGGAGACGCCGTTGTAGAAGGCGAAGACGATGTGGGGGTGTCGGTACTGGACGGGCTGCTGCCGGCTCGCCTGCAGGAAGTCCTCCGCCTGCCCAATGATGCTCTTGTCACCGTACTGGCCCCGCCCCAGCCAGATGTTGTGCAGAGCCTCCGCCTTCCTGCCCACCGCCTTCACCCAGGTGTGGCCCCCATTAGCCACCACGTCCACCACCAGCGTCCGGCGGCATCCGGCAGCATCCTGGTAGGTGAAGACGTGCAGCAGAGCAACCACGCCCTCCAGACTCTGAGCTGATTCCACGATGGCCGTCAGGTGAGTCAGGTTGGTGCTGTGCAGGTGAGACTCCTTCACCTGCAGCTCTCCGGCCTCCACCCGACGAAGGAAGCGCAGCTCTGCCCGCAGCTTCGAACACAGTTTCTGATGACCCTCAACGCCCGGACACAGAAGCTCCGCCCGCTGCAGCAACACCTGAGCCGAAGCAATCCTCTGCTGCAAGGTCACCTGGAGAGACATGACCGCCACATCACACCTGAGAGAGACAGACAGGCACACAGAGAGACATGACCGCCACATCACACCTGAGAGAGACATGACTGCCACATCACACCTGAGAGAGACAGACAGGCACACAGAGAGAGAGACATGACCTCAACATAACACCTGTAAGAGACAGACAGGCACAGAAAGTCTGTCCGTCTGTCTGTTAACCCGTCTGTCTGTTAACCCGTCTGTCTGTTAACCTGTCTGTCTGTCTGTCTGTTAACCTGTCTGTCTGTCTGTTAACCTGTCTGTCTGTCTGTTAACCTGTCTGTCTGTCTGTTAACCTGTCTGTCTGTCTGTTAACCTGTCTGTCTGTTTGTTAACCTGTCTGTCTGTCTGTCTGTCTGTTAACCCGTCTCTCTGTTTGTTAACATGTCTGTCTGTCTGTCTGTCTGTTAACTTGTCTGTCTGTCTGTTTGTTAACCTGTCTGTCTGTCTGTTAACTTGTCTGTCTGTCTGTCTGTTTGTTAACCTGTCTGTCTGTTTGTTAACCTGTCTGTCTGTCTGTCTGTGAACCTGTCTGTCTGTTAACCTGTCTGTCTGTCTGTGAACCTGTCTGTCTGTTAACCTGTCTGTCTGTCTAAATTGAGTCTGGTGGACTGACGTCATCAAACTCTAGCTCATTAGCTCTGATGCTAACTCTGTTGTCACGGTAAGATGTGACGTCAGACAGCCGGTTAGCTTCACGCAGCCTGTGACGTTTATCTGGCCGTTTCCCGCCTTTTAACAACAGCTGAAACACGTTAAAACATGACGTAGACTTACGGCAGCAGTCTGTTAACCTGTCTGTCTGTCTGTCTGTTAACCCGTCTGTCTGTCTGTTAACCTGAAACACGTTAAAACATGACGTAGACTTACGGCAGCAGTGACGTGTGGACTTTAATGCGCTAAGGCTAATGCTAACTGACGGCTTCTTCTTCTGCGCCTCCTTCTCGTCCGCTTTCTTCTTCTTTGGCAGTAGCTGGTATCCTCACAGTTATATTAGTGCCACCTGCTGGAGCCTGTGTGAATCTGAATGACTGATGGAGACCAACACATGAACGGACATCAGACCAGAGGACGTCTGAGGGTTCTGGTTCAGACCGCCATGTCTGCATGTGTGGTTCCCACTGTGAAGCATGGAGGAGCTTTGACCAGCATGGCTACCACAGCATACAGACATGACATCATCTGGTTTTCAACACGACAATGACCCCAAACCTCCAGGCTCTGTGACGGCTGACCCACCATGACCCACCATGACCCACTATGAAACACCATGACCCACCAAGCCCCACTATGAAACACCATGATCTACCATGACCCACCATGCCCCACTATGAAACACCATGACCCACTATGAAACACCATGATCTACCATGACCCACCATGCCCCACTATGAAACACCATGATCTACCATGACCCACTATGAAACACCATGATCTACCATGGTCCACCATGACCCACCATGCCCCACTATGAAACACCATGACCCACCATGCCCCACTATGAAACACCATGATCTACCATGACCCACCATGCCCCACTATGAAACACCATGATCTACCATGACCCACCATGACCCACTATGAAACACCATGATCTACCATGACCCACCATGCCCCACTATGAAACACCATGATCTACCATGACCCACCATGACCCACTATGAAACACCATGATCTACCATGACCCACCATGCCCCACTATGAAACACCATGATCTACCATGACCCACCATGACCCACTATGAAACACCATGATCTACCATGACCCACCATGCCCCACTATGAAACACCATGATCTACCATGACCCACCATGCCCCACTATGAAACACCATGATCTACCATGACCCACCATGCCCCACTATGAAACACCATGATCTACCATGCCCCACTATGAAACACCATGATCTACCATGCCCCACTATGAAACACCATGATCTACCATGGTCCACCATGACCCACCATGCCCCACTATGAAACACCATGATCTACCATGCCCCACTATGAAACACCATGATCCACCATGCCCCACTATGAAACACCATGATCTACCATGACCCACCATGCCCCACTATGAAACACCATGATCTACCATGACCCACCATGCCCCACTATGAAACACCATGATCTACCATGACCCACCATGCCCCACTATGAAACACCATGATCTACCATGAACCACCATGACCCACTATGAAACACCATGATCTACCATGACCCACCATGCCCCACTATGAAACACCATGATCTACCATGACCCACCATGCCCCACTATGAAACACCATGATCTACCATGACCCACCATGCCCCACTATGAAACACCATGATCTACCATGGTCCACCATGACCCACCATGCCCCACTATGAAACACCATGATCTACCATGCCCCACTATGAAACACCATGACCCACCATGCCCCACTATGAAACACCATGATCTACCATGACCCACCATGCCCCACTATGAAACGCCATGATCTACCATGACCCACCATGCCCCACTATGAAACACCATGATCTACCATGCCCCACTATGAAACACCATGATCTACCATGGTCCACCATGACCCACTATGAAACACCATGCCCCACTATGAAACACCATGACCCACCATGCCCCACTATGAAACACCATGATCTACCATGGTCCACCATGAACCATCATGAACCACCATGACCCACCATGGTCCACCATGACCCACCATGGTCCACCATGGCCCACTATGAAACACCATGATCTACCATGGTCCACCATGGTCCAGGTTCTGCTCGAGGTTCTGCTCATGTTGTGAAGTGTTAGGTCAGCAGAGAACTTCTGTTTGGTGTGGTTCTGTTAATATAAACTCAGTTTTAAATGTTCTCCATGTTTGATGGTCAGCTGATGGTTCTCTGATGGTTTGTATTTCCCGTTTCTGTTCCAGGTTTTGTTACCATGGTAACGACAGATTTAAAACCATAAAATAAATCTTTATGTTCGGTGATCAGACTTTATTGGTCACCAATAATCACATGATCATGATTTTCATGCATTGATTGTTTCCGACATGTTTGCACACACTTAACATTTATTATTGATGATGAACAGGTGAGTTTACCTGTGAAGGTGAATCAACACGAACAGCAGCAGGTAATAAATACTTTTTATTGATCAGATGAACAGAAGTTGATTGACAGCATGCTGAATGATCTAAGGCACATGAAGCTGTGAGGTCAGAGGTCAGTCACCTGCTTCCTTTGACATGAGTTATAAAAACACACCTGAGCAGGTGAGACGCCACATCACACATAAAAAACACATGTAGAATTCTACCCAATCAGCAGGCAGCTCACTTGGACAGAACAATTAAACACAGTCAGGTGACAGGTCATTCACCTGTCAGATGATTCACCTGTCAGGAGGTCAGAGCAGGAGGAGGCAAAATGAGGGTCAGTTTTTGGCCTGTTTCCTCCTCTGAACGAGCTCCGCCAACATCTTATAACGAATCATACACTCCTCCTGAAAAAGACATCACAACGTTAAGTCAGCATTAATATAGTGATCACAATCACCTGACGAGGTGTGTCCAGGTCCAAAACATTACTGTAGGCCGATGATCAAGATAGTCGACATCTGGTTTATTTAGTTTGTTTATGTCTGGTTTGTTTACATCTGGTTTGTTCACACCTGGTTTATTTAGTTTGTTTACGTCTGGTTTGTTTACGTCTGGTTTATTTAGTTTGTTTACGTCTGGTTTGTTTACGTCTGGTTTGTTTACGTCTGGTTTACGTCTGGTTTGTTTAGTTTGTTTACGTCTGGTTTGTTTAGTTTGTTTACATCAGGTTTGTTTACGTCTGGTTTGTTTAGTTTGTTTACATCTGGTTTGTTTAGTTTGTTTAGTTGGTTTACGTCGGTTTGTTCACATGTTGTGTCGTGCTGCCGTGTTCCAGTCCTCACCTTGCTCTTCCCTGGGACCACCTTGGCGATGCAGTCCCAGCGTTCTGTGGTTCCTCGAGGAAACTGTTGCAGAGCAAGTTCCAGCAGTTTCTGCTGGTTCTGAGTCCAGATGGTGGGGTCCGCCTTATCCTTATTCTCCTGAGGCTCCACCTCCTCTTCCTCCACTGCCATCGGGTCAAAATCTTTTTGCCGACGTCCTCTTGCCTTCAACTCCCCACCTTCGGCTGCTGCAGATTTCCTGTTTCTCCTCCGGACTGTCGCAGCTGACTCCTCCTCCTCCTCTTCACAGGCTCCGCCCCCTCTCTGAGTCATCACACTGTCAGGAACAGGAAGTGATCTCACAGGAAGAGGAGGTCCCTTCAGCTCCGAGAGTTTCACCAGACCTGGAAAACAGAGAACTCAAAAGGTTAACAGAACCTGACAGTAGAACCTCAGGAGAACCTGACAGTGACAGTAGAACATGAAGGTGGAACCTGATAGTGACAGTAGAACCTGACAGTGACAGTAGAACCTGATGGTAGAACATAACAGTGACAGTAGAACCTGACAGTAGAACCTGATGGTAGAACATAACAGTGACAGTAGAACTTGACGATAGAACCTGACAGTAGAACCTTATGGTAGAACCTAACAGTGACAGTAGAACCTGATGGTAGAACATAACAGTGACAGTAGAACCTGACAGCAGAACCTGATGGTAGAACCTAACAGTGACAGTAGAACCTGACAGTGACAGTATCAAATCAAATCAAATCAATTTTATTTGTATAGCCCAAAGTCACAAAGTACATTTGCCTCAGAGGGCTTTACAATCTGTACAGGGAGTGACACCCTCTGTCCTTAGACCCTCGGTTCGAGTGAGGAAAAACTTGCCCACAAAAACC
>NC_040012.1:1528209-1533596 GCF_000972845.2 Larimichthys crocea
TCAGAGGGCTTTACAATCTGTACAGGGAGTGACACCCTCTGTCCTTAGACCCTCGGTTCGAGTGAGGAAAAACTTGCCCACAAAAACCCTTTTAACAGGGAAAAATGTGGAAGAAACCTCAGGAAGAGCCACAGAGGAGGGATCCCTCTCCCAGGACGGACAGACGTGCAATGGATGTCACGTGTACAGGACAAATCAACACAAACATATTGTACAATGACTGAATAGAAGTGGTCCAAGTAGCACCTGACAGTAGAACCTCAGGAGAACCTGACAGCAGACAGTGACAGTAGAACATGAAGGTGAAACCTGATAGTGACAGTAGAACCTGACGGTAGAACCATATAGTGACAGTAGAACCTGACAGTGACAGGGGAACCTGGCAGTGACAGTAGAACCTGATAGTGACAGTAGAACCTGACGGCAGAACCTTATAGTGACAGTAGAACCTGACAGTGACAGGGGAACCTGACAGTGACAGTAGAACCTGATGGCAGAACTTGATAGTGACAGTAGACCCTGATGGTAGAACTTGATAGTGACAGTAGAACCTGACGGTAGAACCTGACAGTGACAGCAGAACCTGAGAGTGACAGTAGAACCTGACGGTAGAACCTGACAGTGACAGTAGAACCTGATGATAGAACCTGACAGTGACAGTAGAACCTGATGGTAGAACCTGACAGTGACAATAGAACCTGATGATAGAATCTGACATTGACAGTGGAACCTGACGGTAGAACCTGACAGTGACAGTAGAACCTGACAGTGACAGTAGAACGTCAGCAGGATGTACCTGAGGTGTGAATCACGTTGTCTTTCATGTGTTTGACTTTAGTCGTCACCTGTTGAAGAAAAACATAGTCAGTTCTTGATGTAGTTTCATAATCTTGTTCTGACATTTGTTTGTTCTCATATTTGTTGTCTTTTGTTCTAATGTTTGTTCTGATCTTTGTTCTGATGTTTATTATGATGTTTGTTCCATGGTCATCTTCCTGCAGATTTAGTGTTTTACAACACAAGAGAATAAAGAACCCTATGGATCACCACCTGACCTGTTCACTGCAAGAGAACCATCATAGCCCAGAACATAATGTGTATGTACACATGCAGCTCAAATAGAACCACCTAACCTAGATTACGTCCCTTGGTACCTAAATATACCACGGGCATCAAACATGCTGAAGTCATTAGGGGGGCGCTGTAGAACAGGCTTACATCAGTCACCGATCGGCCCAGTTCTTGAGCGATCTTGTCCCAGCGACCTGGAGATCCACCAGGGAATTTAACCATCAACCTGCTGAGGAGGCTGAGCTCCTCATCCGTCCAATCAGCAACCTGAGGACAGAAACAGAGACAGTGACGTGTCTGTCGTCAAACCGATCTAAATCATCACTGATCAATCACTTCAGACCTTCTTCTTCGAGACTCTGCGGTCCTGCAGCCAGTCGTCCATCTGATCCTCGATCTCCTCGATGGACGTTGTCTGGTCATAATTCTGGAAATTCTCTGAGGTCGGCTCGTACACAGGAAACTCCACCTTCGGCTTCTTCACCTTCGGCCTCTTCTCTCCTGACAGGAAGACAGGAAGTTAAACATTGACAGGTGACACAGCTCAGACAGGTAGTCCCTTTCAGTATAAAGCTCAGTGTTTACTTGGGACAACTTCCTGTTCTGCTTCAGCTTCTTCTCTCTGCTGCTGCTTCATCTGCTGGTAGTCCTCATAGTACTGCTTCACCTCCTGAAAGACAGAGATCAAGATTCAGACCAGAACCAGGACTCAGACCAGGACCAGGACTGATCAGAGGTGGATGGCGTAATGGCGTACCTGGACAGTCTGTGGCAGGTTTTTGATGGACAGGTAGAGCCAGATGCTGAGCTTCAGAGGGAGGATATCCTGCCAGTGAGGACGGTCCAGAACTCTGAAACAACAAACCAACAATAACAAACAAACAAAACAGGAAACAGGAAGTCCACAGGTGTTGTCACAGCTGTACCTGTCGGGACGGTCCTGGCTGATACACCTGAGGTCGTCTGCAGGTCTGGAGCTCAGCTTTTTCTTCTTCTCTTTCTTCTTCTTACTCAGCAGTTCATCCTGAAACAGAACAGTCACGTCACCCGACTGGCTGGCTGCATATCTGCTGTGTGCTGATTAGCTGTCTGCATATCTGCTGTGCTCTGATTGGCTGTCTCACCAGCTGTTTCTCCAGGTAAATGGACCAGATGACGGCGTAGT
This sequence comes from Larimichthys crocea, assembly GCF_000972845.2. Classification (NCBI taxonomy): domain Eukaryota; kingdom Metazoa; phylum Chordata; class Actinopteri; family Sciaenidae; genus Larimichthys; species Larimichthys crocea. The sequence continues at coordinate 1,530,446 of NC_040012.1, forward strand.
GTCCCACAGTGAGGATGAGGAAGAGGAGGAAGGCCAGCTCGCTGTTACTCATCTTCCTCACTCGTCTGTAGTAAAAGACCGGCTGCCGCCAATCAGGAAGCCCATTCACCAGGATGTCATCATACCTGAGGACAGGTGAGGGGACAGGTGAGGGGACAGGTAAGGGGACAGGACACAGGTCTGTCCTCTGATTGGCTGACAGCTTGTTTACTCACTTGCGTCGTCTCTCGTCATCCTTCAAGACTTCATAGATGGAGACAAGCTGTAAATGAAACAAGTAATCCGATTACACACTCTGTGTACTATCTGTACTATCTGTGTGAACTCTGTGTACTCTCTGTGTGTGTACTATCTGTGTGCGTACTCTGTGTATTCTCTGTATGCTCTGTATGTGTACTCTGTGTATTCTCTGTATGCTCTGTTTGTGTACTCTGTGTATTCTCTGTATGCTCTGTATGTGTACTCTGTATGTGTACTCTGTGTATTCTCTGTATGCTCTGTATGGTGTACTGTGTATTCTCTGTATGCTCTGTTTGTGTACTCTGTGTATTCTCTGTATGCTCTGTTTGTGTACTCTGTGTATCTCTGTATGGCTCTGATTGTACTCTGTGTATTCTCTGTATGCTCTGTATGTGTACTCTGTATGTGCACCTGTGTATTCTCTTGTATGTCTGTTGATTGCATCTGTTGATTCTCTGTATGCCTGTTATGTGTACTCTGTGTATTCTCGTATGCTCTGTATGTGTACTCTGTGTATTCTCTGTATGCTCTGTATGTGTACTCTGTATGTGCTACTCTGTGTATTCTCTGTATGCTCTGTATGTGTACTCTGTATGTGTACTCTGTGTATTCTCTGTATGCTCTGTATGTGTACTCTGTGTATTCTCTGTATGCTCTGTTTGTGTACTCTGTGATTCTCTGTAGTCTGTTTGTGTACTGTGTATTCTCTGATGCTCTGATGTGTACCTCTGTATGTGTACTCTGTGTATTCTCTGTATGCTCTGTACCTGTGTACTATGTATGTGTAACTCTGTGTAGTCTTACTTGTCTGAACTGAGTTCACATTTTCGTCTTTGTTCTTATCAGGATGGAGAAAGAGAGACAGCCGTCGATACGCCTTCTTTATCTCTGCAGCTGACGATCCTGAGAGGAGGACAGACAGATACAGACAGAGAGACAGACAGACAGATACACAGATACAGACAGATACAGACAGACAGACAGACAGACAGATACACAGATACAGACAGATACACAGATACAGACAGACAGATACACAGATACAGACAGAGAGACAGACAGACAGACAGACAGACAGACAGATACAGACAGAGAGACAGACAGACAGACAGACAGATACAGACAGAGAGACAGACAGACAGACAGACAGATACAGACAGAGAGACAGACAGACAGACAGACAGATACAGACAGAGAGACAGACAGACAGATACACAGATACAGACAGATACAGACAGACAGACAGACAGACAGACAGATACAGACAGATACACAGATACAGACAGATACACAGATACAGACAGACAGATACACAGATACACAGATACAGACAGACAGATACACAGATACAGACAGATACAGACAGAGAGACAGACAGACAGATACACAGATACAGACAGACAGACAGACAGACAGATACAGACAGATACACAGATACAGACAGATACACAGATACAGACAGATACACAGATACAGACAGACAGATACACAGATACAGACAGACAGATACACAGATACACAGATACACAGATACAGACAGAGAGACAGACAGACAGACAGATACAGACAGAGAGACAGGTTACATAAAGTCCATGAAGTTTAAGTTGTCATCGTTACAGTGATTTTATTTTGGAGGGTTCCCCTGGTTTCCTGTCAGCTGTGTAACACACTGCTCCAAACATTAAAGGAACACTTTGATCAGATCTCAGCAGGATATCTTTCCTGATATGGACTGGGTAATGTGTTCAGAACCAAAGGATGAAACCGGTCATGCCCGTTTGCCAGTCGAGCTCGATGGTGCCGGGCAGTGAGTACAGGGTCCACAGGACGTCGTTAGGCCGCCCTCATGAAGTCTGTTTCTGAACCTCCTGGAGGTCTTTGTAGGGCTCTGGCAGTGCTCATCCTGTTCCTCCTTGCACAAAGGAGCAGATACTGGTCCTGCTGGCGGGTTAAGGACCGTCTCCGGCCCTGTCCAGCTCTCCTAGATTAACTAACCATCTCCTGGAATCTCCTCCATGCTGGGAGACACAGCAAACCTTCTGGCCCATCGTGATGTCCACCCACCTGTGCAGCCTTGGAGCAGTGTGTTAGCTTCAGTTAGCATGAGCAGGCTAATCTTAGTCACGTGCTCAGAACTGGACCAGAACAGCCGAACCGGACCGGACCTGCTAACTAGCTTAGCCCCTGTGTGTGTGTGTGTGTGTGTGTGTGTGTGTGTGTGTGTGTGGCAGTGCGGTTGCCATGGAGACGTTAGCAGTTAGCAGTTAGCACGGACCTGGTCCACGGACAGGAACTGGTAGAAGGTCTGCGGGATCTCCTCCACCAGGTCCAGCAGCTCCAGATCGGCGTCCCAGGCGGTCAGAGGGGGGGCCGAGGAGACCAGCAGGGTCAGGCAGACCAGCACAGACCTGCACGGACCTGCACACACCCCCATCACCGACAAACCGTGACAATAATGAGAGTAACCCGGGTTAAAAGCTGCAGTCTGCGGCAGCTGTCAGCCAACTCAGCGACAACCCACCCGGAAACACTTCAAGGCTGTGCCGGGTCACGCCTTCAAAATAAAAGCATGCCAGCAGAGTCTGCACCATAGACATATATACATAGACGCCGCATTGAGCGCTGAATCGTACGTAAACGGCGCCGCCATATTGGTTCGGGCAGATCTGCCCGTAAACTAATACAAGGAAATGGACTGAACTTCATAAAGCGCCTTTCTACAAAGTTCTTCAAGTTAATGTCTCTTATACACCCATTCACACACATACTAATATATCTGGGAAACAAACAGGCACCAAAAACAATGTATGTAACTTTTAAAGTGATGATTATAAATGTTTACTCCTTATGTAAGCACCAAACCAACGTATGTATTTTTGTAATGCTGAGTGTTTACAGCTACTAATGTGTG